>NW_007246171.1:323193-340229 GCF_000164805.1 Carlito syrichta
TCTCTTGCCAGATATTCCTTGGGAAATAGTCAAGGAGGACATGAAAATATCTAGAGATTGAAAGTATCTGCATTTGCATATGAAGGACTTTTTTAAAAAACATACATTTCAGCATTATTAGATTGAATTTTTAGAGTCTGGATGCATTTTCTGTCATAAATAAATGTCTACATATTAACTGACATAGAAAAAGTTATGCAAATTATGTCTTCACAAGGATATTTATAGAAGCTTTGTTTATGATTGCCAAAACTTGAAAGCAATCAAGGTATCTTTCAATAAGTAAGTGAATAAATAAACTGCGATGCACCAGACAATCAAATTATTCATTTCTAAAAAGAAATGAACTATCAAGACATAACACATGGAGAAAACTTAAATGCATATTACTAAATTAAAGAAGCCAATATGAAGAGCCTATATGCTATGTAATTCCAATTATATGTCATCCTGGAAAAGGCAAAACCATGGAGATAATAAAAAGATCAGTGACTGCCAGGCAGAAAAGGGAAGAGAAAGATGAATAGGTGAAGCAGAAAGGATTTTTAGGGCAACGAACTACTCTGTATGATGCTATGATAGTATGAATACACCTCACTAAACATTTATAAAAATCCATAAAATGTAAAACACCAAGAGTGAACCCTAATGTAAGCTAAGGATTTGGGGTGATAATGATGTGTCAATGTATATTTGTGACTATAACAAATGTACCACTCTAGCACAGGATGTTGATAGTGGTGGAGACTGTGTACGTTTGTAGCATGAGAACTATATAGGAACTCTCTGTATTTTCTGCTCAATTTTGCTGTGGACCTAAAACTGTAGTAAAAAAAATATTAAGCCGGGCTTGGTGGCTCTGCCTGTAATCCTGCGCCTTTGGGAGGCTGAGGTGAGTGGATTGCCTGAGTCCGCGGGCAGTGAGACCTCATCTCTACAATAAATCAAAAAATCAGCCGGGCGTGGTAGCGCATGCCTGTAATTCCGGCTTCTTGGAAGGCTGAGGCGGAAGGATCGCCGGAGCCCAGCAGGTCAAGGGTGCAGTGGCCGGGAGCGGCCACTGCACTCCAGTCTGGGTGACAGAGTGAGACTCCAACTCAAAAAAAAATAATAAATAAAATAAATAAAAAAAAACCTTGAACACACAGTAACCTTGAACACACAGTAACCTTGAATATTCAATAGCCGTGAACACTCCCAAACCTTGAACACTCAGTAACCTTGAACACTCAATAACCTTGAACACCCAGTAACCTTGAACACTCAATAACCTTGAACACTCAATAACCTTGAACACTCAATAACCTTGAACACACAATAACCTTGAACATACAGTAACCTTGAACATTCAATAGCCTTGAACACTCCCTAACCTTGAATACTCAGTAACCTTGAACACTCAGTAACCTTGAACACCCAGAAACCTTGAACACCCAGAAACCTTGAACATCCAGTAACCTTGAACACACAGTAACCTTGAACACACTATAACTTTGAACACACAGTAACCTTGAACATTCAATAGCCTTGAACACTCCCTAACCTTGAACACTCAGTAACCTTGAACACTCAATAACCTTGAACACCCAGTAACCTTGAACACTAAATAACCTTGAACACACAGTAACCTTGAACATTCAATAGCCTTAAACACCTCCAACCTTGAACACTCAGTAACCTTGAACACTCAATAATCTTGAACATCTAGTAACCTTGAACACTCAATAACCTTGAACATACTGTAGCTCTGTACACACAGTAAACTTGAACACGCAGTAACCTTGAACAGTCAGTAACCTTGAACACACAGTAGCAGTGAACACTCCCTAGCCTTGAATACCCAGTGCCCTTGAGCAGTCTGTGAGCACAGGGTATTTCACTGAATGTGAATGTGGCGCTTTTGCTACTCTAGCCGGCAAATGGGTCACGTGAAGTCCCGTCAAGAGCACTTCTACTGTCTTTTCTCCTGACAGCTTTGGCTGTGATCAGCCTGTTCTCCCACACATTTCCAAAGATGTAAGAGCTAGGTCTACAGAGGTGTATTCTCCGTCTCCCTCTTCCTGACCTTATGTATAGACTGAAGGAAGAAATCTCAGCCAGGGGCCAGGACAGATGTGTGTTCCTGCAGTCCTGCGTATTCCCACCCAGACTGAGGATACAGAGCTCGAGTAGGGAAGGGAAAGGGTGGCCTGGGGCAGCGCTGGAAAGGGGCCAAGGTATCTCCAGGGAGCACTCTTCACTGAGAGCTGCTGTTCTTCAAACACTTCCCACCTCTGACTCACGAAAAGCTCCTTTACTAGCGAGCCGCTTCCCCACGTCTGGCGTAAATCTAAGCCTCTGTGCAACATAGTAGAAGGTGTGAGAGTTTTGCAGACAGAGTCCTGGGCTTGTATCACCTCTTGGCACAGGCTGCAGGTACACGTGGGGCAAGCTCTCTGAGCCTCTGCTGTCTCACTTACAAAATGGGGATGATAATATCTGTTTCATGTCCCTTTTTAAAAAAATTAAATGAGAAAAAGTAAAATAGACCCTTAAATCCAATCTGGAGTGAAGCAGAACACACACTCACACACACTCACACACACACACACACACACACACACACACACACACACACACACACACGAGGTGTATGCTGAGAGGCAGTGGGTGCAGTGTCCCTTGGGAGGTCTGCCTCTGTTCCTCAGTTTCCTACTTCACCTTCTTATGAGGTCATCAGTGTGCTGGATTTAGGAGAGAAAAGAAGCCCTGACCCAAAAGCCCTGGCCAACAGTCACGGCATCCACTGGTGCTTACTGAGCATTCACTCCATGCCGCTCACATCTCAACCCGTGCAATCTTCATAGCACTCGTGTAAGGTCAATTGTGTTCCCACTTCTTCACGACAGAGGTTAGATAGCTAGCCTGAGGCCACACAGCCAGTGGGAGGCAGGATTGACTAGAAAACAGGCAGCCTGGCTCCAACGCTTCTGCTCATGACTTATTATATTTCTCTTGGAAAAAGGAAGGAGGAAGGAATGGAGGGAGGGAGAATCAGAAGCAGTGAAGGAGAGCCCGGGAAAAAGGAGGCTTTTCCTTTGCTCCATGGCGTGAGAGAAGAATTACAGAAATGCAGCTCGGAGCATCTTCTCAACCTCTGTCCCAGAAGGCCAGGCCACCTTCCAGATTCCTGTTCCAACAAGACCTCTCTTGTCATAGAACCAACCTGGGGTCCATGCCCTGGAGTGGTGAGACCAGACATTCACATGGAGGCTTATTCAGCAATAGAAAGGGAAGTGTACATTTGCAGGGCTCCAAGAAAGGAGGACCCAGAGGGG
This sequence comes from Carlito syrichta, assembly GCF_000164805.1. NCBI lineage: Eukaryota > Metazoa > Chordata > Mammalia > Primates > Tarsiidae > Carlito > Carlito syrichta. Next base: position 326,511 of record NW_007246171.1, read on the forward strand.
GTCACTCACATCCTGGTCTCTGCTCCCTCCGTCCCCCATCCCATGACTTGGAAACAAGGATTTTGTGAACATGCAGACAATCCATGGAGGTTATGCATAGGTTTCGGCCTAAACAGGGAGAACATCTTGCAGCTGGGGCTTACAAAGACCCCGTGCCACACGCCACATGTCATTATTATTAGACATTAGCAAGCAAAGATTCAAAGATTTCCTGACATTGGTAAGGAAAAGAAGCTTTGTTTAAAAATTTAGGGTCAACAGAAAAGAACATTAATTGTCTTGTGGATGCGCCTCCCCCTACACCCCTCAGAAAGAAAGTTAGAACAAAGAGCAAGGGTCAGAGTTCAGCCTTCACCCACCCCCCCCCTTATCTAAAGTCTACATGCCAGTGGATGTGTTTGGTGGGGGTCCAGACTTCTGAAAGACAACTCAGGGACCTATGTTGAGCTGTTATCTTCCATTCCTCTTGGGAGCCAAACGTCTCCAGACTAATTTCCTCGGCCATCGTCCTAGGCTACTATGACTTCCTTGCTGGCCAGGTTACCGCCTACTCCTCAGAGCTAGCTCTGGTGAACCAACCGCTGCTCCCCATTTGGCAATGCTGAGATCTCTGCCAAGCCGACACAGGGAGCCCGTCCCTGCCTGGCCCCTCCTCTCTCCCCAGCCCCCATCCCCTGTAGAGCTCAGGCCCTCAACCTAGGCCACGCCTCTACACCAGAAGCTTGGGGAAGCAGAAACCCCTCAACCTGAATCCCATTCCCATCAGAGCTGCCCCTCCTCAGGGCACACCCACCTGACTTGTAAGAAGCAGAAGGGCAAGCCAATAACAAGCCAAGGCCATGTGGACCGAGACCCCGTGCCACATGCCACATGTTGTTATTAGAGATTAACAAGCAACAAAGAACTTCACACTAAAATTTACATTGATCTGGCATTTTTTCCCCTGCCATCTCCCATAAAAATGCTTTAAATGCAGGCTGATTTAATGAAAACGATAAAAAATTGTGCTGAATGGTTTATATTTGCTGCAGAATTACTACGAAGTATATTTTAAGGAAAACTTGAAAGCTCTGTGGCTTTTTTTTCCCTGTAGAATGAGCGTGGGGAAGGTGCACTTAGTTTTTGTTCTTTCTTTCTGTCATATCGATTGAGACAAGCTCCCACTAGCTCGGTTCATTGTTTCTAACAAACCTTCGCACCCTCACACCTTGTCTGGAGACTTGTCAAGAGAGACTTTTAGTGAAGACGCGTGTAGAGGAATGCCTGCACTGCAGCCTGAACCTTAAAGGGGAGCACCACCATCATCAGCGCCCCAGCCTGAGTTCTCTGTGACTCTGCGATTAACCTCATCTAATGCACACAGCTGCCACCTTCTCCATCTGACTTGCAAGTGTAGCCATCCCAGCTAGGAGGTCAGTCACCACCTGAATGACTTGGCACTGTGGCCAGTAAGAATGTAACGATGGCCACATCTGTGGCTTCCAGTCTCCAGCCGCGTTCTCCAGGGCCAGACATGCAAAAGAAGCCTCCAACCTCAGGGGACTGTGAAGGCCATGTGAGTGGCGTTCAGGAAGACTGCAGGTCACGCGAGCCTGAACTTGACAGCCAGCTGTAGGCAGAGCACACAGTAGGCCCTCCATAAATGTTAGCTGGTGTTGATCATGGGGTTGGTGCCATTATGATCACGGGCTGCTGCTATGGGTGATGGCTCCTGTTGACTGAGCCCCAACCTGACCTGTGCTGTGGAGGGCGATTATGCAACGGGTGGTGACTTTCCCAGCTGAGCAGTCAGCAGCCTCTGGGTCTCAGTCACATGCATCTCTGATTACTTCTGCTCTTGGCAAACGGGGGCTGAGAGCCAGGGAAGGGGCTGTGTGTTGACGCCAGCTCCTTCCCGCAACCTATGGACCTCCCCCGTCCTCAGGCTTCCCCCAACGGAAAGGCAGCATTATCACATGACTGGACAACAGACAGTGCCAGAGAGATGACATGGACTCCTAGAGGACTCACCTCCAGTGCCACCCAGAGTTTGGCCAAGAATGTCAGGACCCATCCTGACTTGATGGAAATCTGTCCGTGCAGTGTCTTATCATTCGAGGAATATTCTTTGAGCATCCCCACTGTACAAAGCACTGGAGACACGGTGATGAACAACTCGCCACCCTGGCATGAAGGAGGTGAGATACAGAGCTCGTCCCTTCTGCAGAGGCCACGAATAGCACCAGCCCCACCAGTGCACCGCCCACCCGACATGCATGGGCCGTGCAGCCTCTGTGCACGTGCTTATGCTGGCCTGCCTCTCTGCAGCACCCATCTGAGATGCCACCTCACCCTCTGCACCCCTCACCTGTTCCCCACCATGCGCTGTGATCCCTGGGACACGGCTGTATTGCTTCTCACCATCTGTAAGTTCCTCGAGTGCAAAGTCAGATCCTAAGCCCTTAGCAGTCTGGGAGCATCTAATGCTGCGTCTGGGGCTGCAACGTGCCAGTAAATACCTAGGGACGGAGTGCAACTCTGCACATTCCAGCCGAGCAGCAGATGCAAAGCATCTTCTGGTGCTGCAGGAAGACGCAGGGGCAGGGGGGTGCGCGTGCAAGGCGAGACGGGGCCTCTGGGGTCCTGAGAAGCGTGTTGATCTGCCGCCGTGGCCTACTCCTGACACCTTTTGTTGCAGAGGCGTTCCTGCCTGATCCCTTGGGGTGTGTTTAGCAGATGAAGATCCATTTAACAAGGTTTCTTAAATTTAAACAACCATGCTGGCTGCCATGTATACACTGCCCATGCCTTTCCCACCTCCTTTATTGACACTCCTCTCCTCCCTGAGTCTCGTGAGCTGATATGCAGGTGTGTGCATGGACCAGTATCATTCCTGTGGTCTTTGGGAGGAATAATTCCCTGACGGAAGCCCTGCTGTATCCCCAGAACGGTCCTGGTCCCTTGGCACATGTCCTTCTCACACATCCTCATGCCATCTGGCAAGCGGGGCATTAGGCCCTTCCATTCCAAAATAAGGATGTGGAAGTGAGACGTTAAGTCACTTACCTAAGGTCACTGACTAGTAGGCAGAGCTGGGGGCCCCCAGGCCTTGCCTTTGGCAGCCGCTGAGGCCCTCGGCGAAGGCATCCCATGGGATCCCTGTAGGCTCCGGCGTGCCAGCATGAGCCAGCCCTATGCCCACCGGATGCCCGTCGTGATGTCGCATGCAAGCAAGGCAGGATGTGCGCTCCATCTTGTCAACTGCTGTTAATGGTCCTCGGTTGCTGTAAGACGCGCCCCTTTCTTCTTGGTTCCTCTGTATCCCTGAGTCCTGGCTGCCAGCCCTTCAGCCGCCCACCTCACCGCAGACATGCCCAACAGCTGCCCTTAAACACATACAGCTGGGCTGGCTGGGGGCCACGGGTGCCTGGAAGGTTTTGTGTCCATGTCAATGTTCCTTAGGATTTTTGTGTAGGTTTTCTGACAAGGTATCTCATTCTCTGGCTTATATATTTATTCTAAAAACCATACTCGTGATCACTCCAGCAATGCCAGGCGGACATGTCCGTCTCCATCTCTGTGACCCATGTGACAGGCAACATGATTGATCCTACAGATGGATCCATAGGCTGCACGGTCACTCAGGTCTGCAGACAACCCAATGCGTGACCTTGGGCAAGTCTCCATTTCTTCAAGGAGGGTGCAGCTGGGTCCCTTTGCATAAATAAATCAGAGATTCCACAACTAATCACTGCCCTCCCTCCTCTGTGGGGTGTTATTTGTCAATTGCAGCTTTCGGGGCATCTATAAAATGTGTTGTCACCAGGACTCCTGCAGTCTGCTGAGATGTGTGTGTTTCGGATCAATAAGGGTCATTGGAGAATGCCTGATTCAGTGACTGAGTGTTTCTAATGAAGAAACGCAGGCCCCAGGAGATGCATGGCAATCCAGGACCAGACCCCAGGACTCTGCTACCAGCTTAGGGGCCGCCCCACGTAGTACTTCTAGTCTCTAGGCCAGAAAAGCACCTTGATATTCACAGACCAACGCTCCTGCCTCTGGTGATGGACTCTAACTTACTCTTTATGATGTCGTCACTCGGCAAAAATGGGTGGGCCTCCAAAAATCCACTCAAGGTCGGAGGCATGTCCTCTGACTGAGAATATGGTTCATCGGAAGCCATCCAAAACTCCAGGCATTTGGAGAGAAATGTCTTTGCTCAGAATCACAAGGCAGATGAGAGGCAGAGCCAGCGCTGGAACTGGAGCGCTCTGGAGAGGCATGTGAGGCATAATGGACAGTGACAAGCTGCCCACACCATCCTTTCGGCTTCCCAAAGTCCAGATGGACACCCAGTGCCGTCAAGTTGATTGATTGAAGCACCGGTGCAGGGACAGTCACCAGCCCCCCCGCACATGGACGCATGTTTCTGGAAGGCTCCAGGTCAGAACGTGTCCTTCCCCCACAAGCCTCAGCAGAGTTGCCTCCAGCCAAGGCCAGGGACGCGGGACCCAAATGCTGTTTGATAACCACGGGCTTGTGAGCAGAGAACATGGCGGCACAGAGGGAGCCTGGATCTGTTTTTTACCTAGGGTTTTGGCCATTTCTTAAACAAATCTGACCCTAGGCATAGGCTTGGTCATTTCCAGTCCCAGTTTCCCTGAATATAAAATGCGTGTTTGGCAACAGCTCTGGAAGTGATTAAAGTTGCAGCAGTAAACTGGGAGGCCGGAGAGTTTCAGACGAAAGTCATTGCATCAGGAACTCGGAAACGAATTCCTGAAACTGCTGACGTGCTTATCCAGAGGCCAGGGCCAGCACAGAGACAGAATTCATTGCCAAGGGCCAGGGCATACCTGGAATCAAATTCCGCCGTTCCTCAGAGCAGGGAGCTGTGCTTTTGATAGAATATGAACACTCCTGCCCTTTATTACATCTTTCCTCAAAAATGGGTCCTTAATTTTTCTGAAGAACAAGAAAAAGTCTACTCTGCTCCTCTGTGTTGCCTTAAGAACACCCTGTTCACACCATCTTTTCAAATATTTCTCTCCTTGACAGTCCCATGTTTAAACCAAAGGCCTCCTTGTCCTTCAGTGGCACTCGCTTTATTTTGGATGGAAATTCTGCTGGGTACAGTAACAGAGAACAAGCTTCACAGCAGCAGCCATCCCTGCTGAGGCATCTTTTGTGGGGAAACTCCACACGCTTTCACTAAGTGATGGAAGAGCTGGTTCCAGTGAGCAAAATTCGCCACGGAAGGCATCCCTAGGGAACAAACGTACCCCTCACTCAGCAGACACCCAGGCAGGCCCCGCTGCACAAGGACAGAGGCATGAGCCTGCCCTCTGGGAGCTCCCCCAAAGAAGATCTCAGTGGCCTACAGCCCCAAAGTCAGCACAGACAGGAGGGACATGGCGGGGGCCCAGTGTGAGCCAGCAAACACAGACACAGGCTTCTGGCACACTGGGGAAGGACTGGCGACAGTCCCAGACTCTCACGTGTGCACCACTCAGACTCTGAGTTTGTCCTAAGGCCAGATCTCGATAGACACACCTTCAGCCTCCAGAGGTCATAGTCACACACCATCAGCCTCTGGAGGTCATGGTCAGACACCATCAGACTCCGGAGGTCATGATCAGACACTGCCAGCCTCTGGAGATTGTGGTCAGACACATCAGCCTCTGGAGGTCATTGTCAGACACCATCAGCCGCCAGAGGTCATGATCAGACACTGCCAGCCTCTGGAGGTTGTGGTCAGACACCATCAGCCTCCGGAGGGCATGATCAGACACTGCCAGCCTCTGGAGGGCATGGTCAGACACCATCACCCTCTGGAGGTCATAATCAGACACCGCCAGCCTCTGGAGATCATGGTCAGACACCACCAACCTCTGGAGATTGTGGTCAGACACCATCAGCCTCCGGAGGTAATGGTCAGACACTGCCAGCCTCTGGAGGTTGTAATCAGACACTGCCAGCCTCTTGAGGTCTTTATCAGACACTGCTGGGCTCTGGAGGTCATGGTCAGACACCATTAGCCTCTGGAGGTCATGTGAAGACAAAACCAGAAACAATGCACAAATCCTTGGAAATGCCATCATGAAGGTGATCCTGTGGTCTGCTTATCATCCATGACACACCATTGGGTGGACGAGGGATCACGGAGGGTATGCAGAGTCAGGCCTCATGCCCGTAAGATGAAAGCTGGTGGCCGTTCTAGGCAGGACTGTGACTATTGCTGGGCAGTAGCATTCCGGGTGACTTTTCTCTTACCAAGCTTTCTGAATTGCTGGATTTTTAATGCCGTGTCGAGTTGTGCTGTATGGTGAACATCAGTTTACACTGGAAGGATGGGAATATTAAAAAATGTTTTTTAACAGAAAGCAAGTTTTCCCTTCAATTCTTCACCACCTCTACTGCCATGCCTAAGCCCAGCCCAGGGGCTAGAAAATATACAATACTGTGATGATTTCAGGGTGCCTAAATGAATCAAAACCTACCAATGTATATACTTTAATCCAATTATGCACTTTGGCTGCATGTGACGTTTTACACATCAATGATACCTCAATAAAGTTGTTTTTTAAGGGAATAAAATATGAAATTTGTCACAAATAAAGCTCTATATCCAAATCAGTGCTGGAAAGTAAATGTGATGTTCCCGTCAGTGGCAGTAGGCCATCCCGAGAGCTTCCTCGCAGGAGCAGGGTGTGAAGGTGTGCGTTTCTCCACTTCTCCATCCCCGCGGTGTCAGCATCTGTGAGTGTAGAGGGCGGCAGAGCCCAGTGTCCCCGACTCCATCTTCTGCTTGCACTTTGTGCAAAGTCCACGTCAATCTTTGGTCCCTTTCGCCCCAAATGCATGCTTGGGTGAACTTTAATTTTTCTGCAGCAAATAAATAGCTCTTGCCAGCGTCCCTGAATTCTACAGCAAACCTGGGGGCACTGAAACTTCAGCATCAGATAAAATTCAGAAAACCAAGCGTTCTCTCTAGAGATAATCATGAGTAGATGGGTAAATGTTCTGGAGACTTCCTTGACATGCAGCCAGGGTTTTCTCAAGTATATATCTCCTTTCCCTGTAAGACTAGCTGCTGAAAATAGTCCAAAGAACGGTGATTGCCTTAAAAAGAATATGACAAAAGAAATGCCCAAGGCTAGAGTGGGCTTAAGAATTGGGTCTCTGGGTTAGCTAAACAAAAGAAAAACAAATATTTGCATGTAGCTGTCAAGGTCACAGTCCTCAGCGCCACTAGGGTTCCGTCTCTCGCTGCCCATGAAGACTTGAGCCCTGAAGTCACCATAGGGGCATGGCCCCCTCTGCAGTCGGGGCTGCTTCTCACCACTGTTCTCTGTTTTTCTCCTCTGCTTTCCCATGAAACCAGTTGGACAGTCCTGCAGGGAAGGATTGGACGCCCCGAGAATCCCTTCCGTGTGGCCCTGGAGTACGTCTCGAGTGGAAACCGAAGCTTGTCTGCTGTGGACTTCTTTGCCCTCAAGAATTGCAGTGAAGGTATCTGGATCTGGCTTTCTCCCTCTTCCCTCTACTCCTTGGCAGTCTGTAGTCCATAACCTACAACTGTGCTTAGCTGGGAATGTGCACAATTACAAAAAAAAAGTCTACAGTGCTTAGGGGTTGACTGAATAACATGGAGTGCTCCACATCCCAGATAATCAACTTCCAAAGAGTCAGCATAAAACTGTATCTACTTAAAACCCCATCAGATAAAATATAGTCTTTGTCAGACAACACACTAGCTTAATTTTCCTGGCTGCCAAATACTTTCAACTATTTTTAAAATTTGTTCTTTATTATGGAAAATTTCAAATGTATACAAAGCAAATAGAACATTGCAATGAGCTCCTATGTACCCTCCACTCAACTTAAAAGATAATCGACATTCTGCCATTTTTGTTTCACTTATGTCTCTACCTCCGCCTCACCCCCTCAATTTGATTTGATGATTATTTTACCTTTCTTCCCTGTGATAGAATGCACAACTATTTATAATTATTTGATTTAAGCTATTATTAAGGGACAACATGGGAAGTGGCTACCCATGAAATATTATTTAGCTTATTTTGTAAAACCCATTAGGGCACGGGACACTGTGTCATTGAATTCCTTTTGCATAAATCCCACATTGTACATCTATTTCAGGATTTATTACCAAGGGAAAGTATAACTCTCCTGAAGAATAATTTGTAGATTTTTTTCTTTTTGCATCCGTGGCCAGGAAACACTAAACTCAATGCCAGGCTCGTCACGGTGCTTACATCTGTGTGGGTTTTTTATAAGCTCTTTACCTCCTCCTCCTGAGGAGTTTGTGATCCTTTACTCCGATTTTCAAGACCATATTTTGTGTTTGTCTTTCATCAAACATTGCCTCAAGTCTGACGGTAAGCTAGAGGGCACGGATCATCAGTAGATACGTGCGGTCCATCTGCCTCAATCTTCAGAAGGCCTAGAGTTATAATCACAACCTTCCTTCATTATTTCCCAGATATTCTCCTATCCCGGGTGGCGTAAGAGATAGGCTTGTGTTGTATGAAACGCGAGGAGAAGCCGTTTTCATTACTGCTGTCGTCCTGCTACACCTGCCTCTACCCACAGTGTCCCCAGAATGGGCGTTCCCATCCACCATGGTCCCAGCAGCCCAAGAATGAAGTGTGGACAGGAAAAAAGCCTGGGGCACATGTTCCCAATGAATAGTATTCATGAACGACCATGAGGATGGAGTCTCTGAGTTAGCTGGACACAAAGGAAACAAATATGTGCAGGTCACCATCCTCAGCACCATATAGGATTCCATCTCTTGGTGCCCATGAAGACATGAACCCTGCAGTGAATAGACAGCTCTTGCTGGCTTCCCTAAGTCACTCTTAGCAAAACCCCAGGGCTCTGGGACTTTGGTATCAGATCAAATTCTGAAAACCAAGCATTCTTTCTAGAGAATGTTGGCTGCCTGCAGAGGTCTGGATTTGAACCTCATACCTCCTGGAAGTGGTACATGGAAGGTTCTCCCTTAAAGGGCCCCCACTGACCCCTCAGCTCCAGACACATCTGGGCACTTCATTCCTTGCTGGCCTGGCAAGAACTTTCCCAAAGTGCATTTTGTTATTGTTGTTTTCATCAAAACTGGTCTCCGTGTGGGGAAGAGGATAATGTGATAGATCGAGCCTCAGCTCAAGTGGAAAAGGCAGTTAGCCCGTGCCATGAGGCAACGCGCGAGGACCAGGTGGTGTGAAAGCAAGCCAGGAGCTTGTCAGATGTGTTCGCACTCATGAACTTGAGGGTCTATGACTGCCTCTGGACATCATCAGACCTCACAGAGGTCGAAGGAGTATGTACCGTATGAGAGAGGCCATCTGTTGAAATAGACCAGTTAGCAGGAGTATGACAGGGAAGTGTTCATTCCCAGAATGTTCTCACTCGGTGAACATCCGGAAAGGGGAGGAGAGACGCCAGGCCCAACACAAATGCCCCCGCGGATGTTTCTTGACCTGAAAACATGACTTGTACGTCCAATTCAAGGGTCCCGAGCAGCCAGGTAGGCACTTTCTTCCCCCATCCTGCGTCTGCTTCTCACCAATGCAGTGCTTCCTTTGTGGCTTGTGTTGCATTTGCAGGGAGTATGTTTTTTTTTAAAGAAAAGTTTATTTAAAAGTAAATTAGAGAGAGAAAGAGAAGAGAGAGAGAAAATTCATCTCTTCAAGGTGGGGGAGGGGACCAAAGTCAGGAAGCATGGCGACAGTCATAGCTCAAAGAGCACATGGCCAGACCGGAGTCTAGCAAGACAATGGCCGTGAGGAGTCTGTTTTAAGAGAACGTCTAACTTTCCTTGTCTGCTTCTCTACCCTTAAGAAACCAGTAGTGTGGACCTCCCAAAACCTTCTCTAAGGATCGGGAAGGCTTCTCCCAGCAGGGTGCCCTCTCAGAGGAGGGAGAGGACACGTCTGCCTCTGATTTCTGGGGAAGGTAGCTTTGCCCAGAGACCTGGGGACGCTCTCGTGGCCCAGCTGCCTTCCTTCCGAGGCTCCAGTCCCAAGAGCAGGGGTCTCCAGGGGGAAGCAGAGGTCTCCGACTCAGCCCTCCTGCGGCCCCCAGGTGATATGGAGGGACTGGTGTAGGTGTGTGAAGCAGAGGACAGTGACGGATGAAGGGATCTCAGAGTGGCCTCAGAACGTCTAACTTTCCTTCCTTAGCCAGGGGCACCTCAGTGGGTGTAGACCAGCTGCCAACATAAGAATCGCCCTGGAACTACAGTCACGTGTCTGAAGGGAGGAGTTATTGGAAGGCATGCTCAAGGCCTGTGTGATGTGGACAATGTCGACGTTTTGAGGGTGTCATTTCTCTGGTCACGGGAGGGAGGAGGAGGTAGGGGCAGGAAGTGGTATTGTTGGAGGGGTTGAGCAGAGCTAGTGGCACACTGGCCAGGACCGTAGGCAGGCCTGCAGGATGCCTTGTTGCTAGGGCGTGGTCCCCTCACGGTGAAGCACACACAGACAGGAGTGAGACACGTGGAAGGGCCTTGCAGCCCTCCCTTGGCCTGCTGTGGGACAATTCTCCCTACACAGGTGACTCTCTCCACTGTGGTGTCGTCGGGGCGGAGGTCACGCCTGTTTCCTCTCTAAACTTCTGCGTCCATTACAGCATGGAGTACTCACAGGTGTGCGTCTCTGTCGATGCGGGCTGACCACAGCCAAAAGCGAGCACGGCCGGAGCCCTCACCATGTGCAAAGGCAAGCGGCCGCACCTGTCTGCAAGCTGCCTCCTGCAGGCGTACCCACAATGCCACAAAGAAGGGACAGGAGTCCTCATTTCACAGAGGGAGAAGTGAAAGCTTCGAAACGTGCCAAGGTCATTCTGCTGGTGAAAGCTCGAGCCAGACTCGTCCCACGTTGGTCTGACCCCCGAGCCAGTGTTGCTGCCCACCGCACTGCACGCCTTTGAAGAATGTGTAGAGCCTGAGGTTTGATTTACCACTGAGAACCTCGGAATCATCTTTGACAAATCAGCTTTCTGTTTTGACTTGCTGCTGCTGGAGTTCTGTTTGTCGCTGCCTGTCTGTGGGATTCGTCTTTCTGACTTCTTGTTCTCAACCATGCCTGAGAGTCTTCATAGATGCAAGCGTGAACCCTGGCAGCAGCCAGCTGGTCACTCATCCTTCACATGTGGTCAGAAAGATCTCCCCAGCAGTCCCTCTCCTCTGGTGTTTTCCTGAGCTGGGGTAGCAGAGCCGCCTCCCTCGTTTCCCTGGGCTGGGAGGTGGCATCTTCAGCTACAGGAATTCTTTCCCTTGAGTGGCAGTTTTATAATCATGGCCCAGGTAGTCATCTGGGGACCCTGACTTGGAGTTCGAGACCTTGTCTTGTATTTCTTTTATTTCTCCAGGGAGCAGTTAGCTCGGAGCTCAACGCATAGAAAACACCACACAAATACATGCTGACTGACTGGTTGATCAATCCATTGATAAATGCGGCTCCTGCTTTTATAGCTTTGGGTAGTTGCCCTACTGCTTCAAAAGAAAGTCGCCATGAGGGGAAGCCACTTTGAAGTCGGTTCACCGTGAAAGGGCAGTTTGTACATTTGGCACAGACAGTCGGGCCATCAGCTCCCAGAGACACCCAGGCCTGGCTCCCAGGGAGCCCTAAGCCCAGTCATAAAAACCTTTCTTGAGCAGACAACCCAGTGTGACAGGACCAGGCAGGACACTCGCCAGGACCCGTTGGGGTCAGAGGTGCCCACAGAGAAACACACATCAGGACAGGCAGGACAAGTTTCCTGCAAAGGATTTGAAAGGGTCAGTGTCCTCTGCGCAGTTCCTAGGAATGCACAGCCTGGCATACCCTCCCTGGCCCTTCCAGCTGCCAGGCCCTCTTCTAAGCTGGACGCATATACCAACTCATACAATCCTTACCACAGTGCTGTGAGACATGTGTTATTTGTAGTGGTATCATCACTCCTATTACAGGGAAATCGAGGCACAGACACCTAAGTCATTTCCTCAAAGTCCCACAGCTGACATTGAAACAGAGTTCATCTGGCTGCAGAACCCATGCTCTTAGGCACTGCACCTGTGGGCAAGTCTGCCTATGTCTTCCTATGATAGGCTTCCTATGGAAGATCACTGACAGAGGAGACCCTAAAAGGCATCTGGAAATCGAATGGACAAAGGCCAAGAGAGTTCCCTTGAAATGTGACATACCATGACCGAACAACCCAACATGCTTTCTGTCTTCACGCTACAGTAGTCAAGTTCTTGGTTTTTCTCAGAAGCCCACTCCAAGTCTCCCTACCCAGATTGGTCCAAGGCAGTCGAAAGGGACCACAGCCCGCCAGTCAATAGGAAAACGTAAGGCTGCCAGCGAGAGTGCCCACAAAGACAAAGGCACAGGAACAGCCCTGGTGAGCCCACGTGGCAGGCTGCCTCAGGTCCTGGCTCTGTCATGAATCTACAAGAAACAAATCCTGCCTTCCAGGCAGTCACTGCTACGAGTAAAGCCCGGTGCTGTGCAGAAAGTCATTCCCCCAGGTTGGGAAGGAGCCAAGAGACCACAGGATGGCTTGGACAGGCCCAGCTCGGTGAGTGGATGAGTTTATCAGGACCTCCATTCAGGGCCCTCCTAGGAAGCCACAGGACAGCTCAGGAGACCCACCACCTCCATCTCTGAGTGACTTTATTTTCTGGCTCCTATTGGGTGTGATGAGACTGGTTTTTATTACCATTATTATTATTATTATTACTTATTTTTTATGTTTTGAGTTGGAGTCTCACTCTTGTCATCCGGGCAGAAGTGCAGTGGCACACTCATGGCCACCGCAACCTTAACCTGCTGAGCTTAGGCGACCCTTCTGCCTCAGCCTTCCAAGTAGCTGGAACTACAAGTGCACACCACCACGCCCGGCTTGGGTTTTTTTTAGTATGTTCCCAGATTCCTCCAGGATGCTTGGTTCCTCAGCTACACAAGCTCCTGGGTGGGCACGTGACCCTGGCTCACTATTTGACCTTCAGGGTTCAGGCAGCAGGCATGTGTCCTTAAGTAACCCACTGGGGAGACATCTCCCTGCAGTCAGCTTCAGCTCACTCAGAGCTCTAGGAAGTCATCCCAGCCCCTCGCCCACCAAGACACTTGGCACACTTGTCTTCTGAGCCACTTGCTGGCAAGGATGTCATAGCCCTCGCTCTACTCATAAGGAGTTATTTCACCAACTTCTCCAGCTCAGGCAGGGGAGGAATCAAGGAATCAAAAGCAGTCCCACCACCATGGACACCTTAAAACACGTGTCCCCAAAAGGTGAGATATGCATACAAACCTTCACTTCTCTGGGGTTAAAAGGAGGGTGTTTGAGATAATTCGTAGTCTTGAAACATTTTTTAGAGGCTGAAGGCTTAATTCAAGCAAAGTTCAGTATAGAAAGTGACTCAAGTAGCAGCTGGGTGTGGTGGCTCACACCTGTATTCCCAGCACTTTGGAAGGCTGAGGCAGGAGGATTGCTTGAAGTCAGGAGTTAGAGGCTGCCCGTGAACGATGACCATGTCACACTCTGACCTGGGTGACAGAGCGAAACCCTGTCTTTAAAAAAGATAACTCGCCGGGCTTGGTGGCTCAGCCTGTAATCCCGCGCCTTTGGGAGGCTGAAGTGGATTGCCTGAGCCCGTGGGTTCGAGACCTGCCTGGGCAGCGAGACCTCATCTCTACAATAAATCAAAAAATCAGCTGGGCGTGGTAGCGCATG
>NW_007246171.1:340249-375335 GCF_000164805.1 Carlito syrichta
AGAGTGAGACTCCAACTCAAAAAAATAAATAAATAAATAAAGTTAAAAAAAAAAAAAAGATAACTCAGGTAGAGCTGCCCTAGGGAGGAGTGGAGGGCCAGAACTCTCCTGCCCCACAGCCCTGGACGCCCCCTTGATGGGGCTTCATGAAATCAGTTGAAGAACCACTGGACAGTCTGCATTCCAGCTCTTATGTACTCCAGTTTTTATGGTCCTATGATCCTGCACCTGTAGCATGAAAGTCTAAAATAGGTGTGCTAACTGTATCTTCTTTTAAAAATTTCCGGGCTCGATGGCTCAGCCTGTCACCCCAGCACTTTGGGAGGCTGAGGCAAATAGATTGTCTGAGCCCACAGGTTCGAGACCAGTCCAAGCAACTTACAAGACCTCATCTCTACAGTACATTAAAAAAATTAGCTGGGCATGGTAGCACATGCCTGTAGTTCCAACTACTTGGAAAGCTGAGGTGGAAAGATCGCCAGAGTCCAGCAGGTCAACACTGGAGTGGCTGTGAGCATGCCACTGCACTCCAGCCTGGGCGATAGAGTGAGACTCCAACTCAAAAAAAAAAAAAATTAGGACGCGGCACAAGCTATTCCACTCTGAATATTGGCTGTTTTCACAAGGCGAGTTCTGGCCCAGGCATGTTCTGGCTTTGAGGTGCTGGGTATAAAGCTAATAGAAATGTTTCCGGTAAAAAAGCAGGCGGAATCTCCCAGCCTGGTACCCTCCCTCTCCTCCCACCCTGCCAAAATTGCGATGGGCAATGGTGGGTGTCTTCCTTGGCTCAGGGGACACAGAGGACACACAGGCGCTGAGTGAATGGATTCTGATCTCTGGCCAGCTGTGTGGAGCCATTCAGTGTCAAGAGTGGGCTCTGGAACCTAGCTGGGTGAATGAAGGATGACTTGTGGGCTCCTGGTAGCCGGGCCCCAGCAGGGCACTTTCTGTTCCAACAGCCAGCAGCACCTCGGCAGGACACTCCATCTGCATGTGAAACATGGAGCACAGTGGCCCCGCCCTGGGAGGCCAGCAGCAAACTCTCCACCCAGCAGGCTCAGCCACCCATCACCCGCCCATTCATGTGTCACGCCCACACCAGACATTCACTGAGCCCAACCTAAGCAGGTGACATGAAGACATTGGTTCCATTTTAGGATTGAATTTTGGCAACTGTAACCCCGCCATTTGACTTTGCCTGGAACTGCTCCCCAAAGTGCATCTTTGACGTATGTGGAATTTGCTCCTGGATTGTTAGAGATGTCTCCTCTAGAGAGCTCTAGCGTTCCTTTCTCAGGATCACAGAATGGGTACCAGAACTCCTGGATCGCAATCCCCTTCCCACCTGGCACTTGCCATAGACTGGCCGACTTCAAATCAGGGATGGCATGGAAGGACTCCCCCAGAATTAGCACATTGGCTGTCTTTTCATTTAAAATAGGAATAACACATCAATGTTCCTCCCAAAATTGCCCTCCTGGTGGGACAATGAGACGGTGGCCGTGCCCTGTAAGTGAGCCTCAAGCTACCCACCCTCTTTGGGCCTCACCCTGTATGAAGCCAAGTGGCCTCTCAGTTTCTCCTGGAGAAAGCACCCCTCACAGGTGCACACCAGCTCCTCGGAGGCTTGCAGAGCTCTGTGATGCCCACAGAAAGCCAAATGCCAGGCAGAGTAAGAGTCAGCAACCTGAGAGGTGCTACCGCTGTCATCAGCGACATCAAGGGACTGACCCAACTGTGCGGCAGAGAGGTCTGTCACTGGAAGGGAAGGCCAAGGAGAAATCGAGCATCTTCATTCAGATCCTGCGCTTACCTCCACCTTCAGAATGCTCCTCCTCGAATCCCAGCTTCCAAAACTGCCTGCCTTCAGCTCATCTGTGGATGGATAGAGCCAGTTAAAAGACAAGCACGAGAATGAAGATTCATCAGGCCACTGAGATCGCCGGCTGGCCTCCACACGTGCCTCCCAGCGCAAGCTTTTGCCTGGCCGCGCCCTCCTTCTTTCCAAGTCCTGCCCGCCTTTCCAGGCTCAGTTTAAATACTCCTTTCTCTGAGAAGTCTCTGCTTAGAAGTATGTTTCCGCATATTTCTAGAGCAGTCCACCTCTCTCCAGAGTGATATGTGTGCCTCACTCCATAGATGCAAAGTCTCCAGAATCAAACACAGTGCTTTTTTAAAATTTCTGTATCCCAATGAACCACTAAGAGTGCTGTTTCTCATGGGAAGCATTTGACCAAGGTTTGCATGTTCCAACCTTGGAAGACCATGCAGGCTTTAGAATCAGGCGGAGGGAATGTGGAATGCCAGCTCATCCCTCGCCGCCTACTGGAGAAACTTCCAGAAACCTGGGAGAGTGTCCTAAAGCTGTGAGTTTTTATTTTATCATCAGCAAATACATAACCATAGGTTCACTGGGAAGTTAGAACAGAGATAGTGTATGGATTCTTTAGCACAAAACCTGGAACAAAAATGCCATTGTCCTGTGTGCCTCTGGGGTCCCTTCACCGAGCCCTATCTCCTCATTCTAAGAGCAGAGCGGAGAGATTCTGCACGACCGTCTCATGGCATGCTCACAGATCCTCACTGCCTTTTGCCTTTCCTCTGCACCTTGCCTGAGTCTTTGGACAGAGGGACAAGGTGGCGCCTTTCTAGCAGGGACTCTGATGACCCAAAGGCAGCTGCTTCTCACCCCCCAGAATTGGTGCTTGTGCCCTGATGAAGTCATCTTCTACCTCTGTGACAGGGGCACAGAGTCCTTTGGCCACACAAAGAAGTGATGCAGTTAGGTTCTGGGGAGGTGGCTGAGGCAGAAGTCCGTGGGCATGCCTGTCACTTGCCTCCCTCCAGGTGGACTGGAATTCCCAGCAGCCAGGAGGGGATAGGAGGAACAGGGCAGGATGGGGAGGGAAATGTCCTGGTCCTTCCTCCCTGCTCAGTGGCGGCTACTGTCGGCTGAGACACACTTGCCTTTGAATGGCTTCGTCATGATCACTAAGAAAGCCTCTTCAAAATGCCCTGAGACTTGCCTGAAAGCAATCATGCCTGCCTGGGTGACAATTTCAAATATTGGACCACTGGAACTCATCCAGAAAATGAGGCAGACACAAAAGGTTTTAAAATACAAATAAATAAGGAATAGATGTGCTGAGGTCATTGTACTCCCGGAAGAAAATTACTTTCAAATTACAACTACATAAAAGAAATAATTGAAAAGATTAATCACACTCAAATAATTGGTCTACTTTACAAGTAATTTGGAGCGATACTCAGTCATTGACATCAATGTCTAGTAGTAAAATAGTCATGAATTTCATTCTCTGACTAATGTATTTATTTTATTAATGGTAATAAATGGTGTTGTTACTGCTTATAAATATTTCATAACTTTTAATTCATTAAAATGTCCAAGGAATTTCCAAAAGTATTTATTAGCTTTAAATCACCCTTAGTATTCAATGTGCGATTGCCACTCGGCCTGAGTAATTAAAAAAATTATTGTTTTGGGTAATGGGACTCCCTCTGAATGTGCAGGATTAAGCCCCGTTATTAATGAGCCAGTTCTCCAGCTGGTGACGGGGAGGGCTTGGGATGCTGTTTCCTCTGGAGGGTACTAAGACCCCTCTGGAACCTTTCCTGGGATCTGTAGCTGTGAGGCAGACAGGGTGGGCCCAGGTAAATGACCTCCAAGGTGACGGGAGAAATATTAGTGTGGACGCTGCTTTCAATCTACCTTCTAGAGGTGACAGGAAAAATGTCAGTGTAGTCGCTGGTTTCAATCCGCCTTCCAGGGGTGACAAGAGAAATGTCAGTGTGGTCGCTGGTTTCAATCCACCACCCTTCCTGCACCCCCCATCTCCCAGAATCCACAGACAGCAGAATTCAGACACCCCAGTCTGGTCTCCCCTCTCTGTTTCTTCCATCCTCCAATTGAAGCCACAGGAGTGAAATCACCACGAGATGCAACAGAAAAGTGAGGACACTGCAGTGACCCTGGGACAGTGGAAAGGGGGTGGAATTGGGAAGGAAAACATGGGCGTGAGTCCCGAGTCACTGGGGAGCCACGATTCCATCACCCACCATAGTCCTGTGGGATTCATGTACCCCAGGGCCCCAGGATCAAATGTGGCAGTGTGTGTCCCACCTGATGCCAGCCTGGACCCCAGTGGAAAGTGGAGCTGGGTGAGCTCCACCCCTCCCCACATCCACAGAGCATATCATGGGGCTGTTGGCTCTTAGCAGTTCTTAATCAACAGTGGGTACCAACAGCTGGTAAGAGCCATCAAGAGAAAGGGCCAGTGAGTCAGCACACTCAGGGGACGGTGCTGGCTTTTGCGACCCTGGAGGGGGGCCCAGAGACTCCATTCCAGCCTTGCCCTGTGGTCTGAGGTCAGGCTCACTGCAAGGCCTCCAGAGCCGCCTTGGGGGATGGCCAAGGCCTTTGGCTGTGGGCACATGGGAACAGCTCACAACCCATGAAGGCCAGTGCTCCCCACACTTGTGACATTCTGAAAGTGTGCACACCCACGGCATGGGTATGGGGTGTCTCTCCAGAGTCTCACTTTTACCATAAGATCAAGCAGAGGGACATGTTTAATAAACACAGCCATGATTCTCTACTGGGTTGGGTGTAAGCTACACACAAATGTAAGATACTGCGTGAGCCTCCCAAGCCCTTCCCTTCTCGGTGACCCTTCTCTGCCATTGGGGGCACCTCAGAGGGGACATCTCAAGGGGACAGAGGAGCACCAACAGGAAGAGGAGGTGTGGCTAGGTCTGGGATCGCCTGCCGGAGAGCAGGGCCAGGGGGACTGTGTCCTCTCAATGCAAGACACAGGCAGGTGGTACGGCAAGTGTCCTGAGGCGACAGCAGAGACCAGCAGTGGGACCAGCCTCCCAACTCAGGCAGAGAAGGGCTCAATTCTGCTGGACGCAGTGGCTCACACTTATAATCCCCACTGCTTTAGGAAGCTGAGGTGGGAGGATCACTTGAGGCCGGAAGTGCAAGTCAAGCCTGGACAGCACAGTGAGATCTTGTCTTGGAGGGAGGGAGGGAGGGAAGGGAGGAGAGAGGGAAGGAGGAAGAGAAGGAGGGAATGAAAAAAAGGAAGAAGCCTCCGTTGTTTAATTGGCATATGAAGTCAGAGCCAGACTGACTCACCCAATGTTAGATTTAAAAGTCCCTTGTGCATTGGCCTACATTTCCCTGAGGGGTTGAGGTGAGGGTGGGCACCGACCCTTTATATGAAGGTCTTGGAGACATTTTCCCTCCTCTCTGCCCAGAGCCTTGGACAGAGCTCGTCACACCAGGGATGCAGGAGCCTGACACTCAAGTCTTCCAGATGGGAACAGTGTGCATGGAGCCAGGGCGCCTTTACTGTATGACAGGCACAGGCTGGGAGTATGACGTGTGCATTATGGCACTCTTCTCTTGTGGCATTCTCTGCCTTCAGTTATGCTGAGAGCTGGGCATTGTGCAACTCTATTTTGCTTCCTTCTTGAGGTTTGTTTGGGGAGGAAACACTAGCTGTGGCTGGGCAGCTGCCCAGAAGGCCCCTCGACGTGCAATTTGCAGACCATAGCACACATGGCTCCGAGAGCTCCCCCTTCTCTGGCTCCGGCATTCTGGAATTCTGCGATCAGCATTTGGGTGGTTATAAAGTTTTTCAGTGTTTGCTGCTTCTGTGTCTTCATTAGCTCTTAGCCAGCATTTTGTGTCTGTAAAGCGATTAACAGACATTAACTAATTGCCTCTCATGAATCATTCATACAACTGGCAGACCAGGGCCTCACCGTTTCCTTCAAGAGCGTGGTGCCATATCCTGTCTAGTCCCACGTCTCTTATGAGGAGTGCTGGGCTGGCATGGTGCGTGGGCCCCTGAGCCCAACGGGAGGTGGGCCGGAAGGTGGGCATGGGCTCTGTGAGGCCACAGCCCCGCCAGGACGCATTTCTGCTCTAATTAACAGGAAGCGCGGCCACTTGGCTGGCCGATGGCAGCTGAGAGGCAATAAGCCTTAATTAGAAGCTTCTTCCTGGAAATTCACTTGGACATAATAAGTCTGTTGTCTTAACAGGCCCAGAGAGGGTGAACGCCTCAACTCTCTTTTGCTTTTATAAGCGGATCCTTTCAATCATTTGTGAAATTTAAATGGAATGAAAACACTGGCTCTGACAAGCTCTCCCAAGCTACCGAGACAGGCAACCCAGGCCTAGGGATGACAGGAGATGTTACTCAAATCCGCCTCTGCGAATTTCAAGCTAGGGTTGTTAAAGGAATAACTTGGCGAGCAGGGGGTTAGGGAACGGGTGTCGTATGGATTCATATAATGAATGAAGTCACAGGGACATTGAGACTGTCTTTGTGGGCAGAGCCAGTTTCTGGGAAGGCGTCCTGGGATGGTGAAGTCAGGTCCTGGGTACGTGTCCCGGGTCCGGGTGGAGTCTTGGGTCTATCAGAGTACAAAGTCTAAAACGCTCTCAGACACCATTCCTAGGCTTTACAGTAGAGGTTATCTCCCAGAGTCCATGCCCAGTGGTGACTGAGTCAGGGCAATGCGTCATCCTGGAGGTGGCTTAGGGGACAGCGTGCGGGAGAGGGGTCCCTGGAGACTAGAGCCACTAGGCCCTCTGGCTGATCAAACCTCAGGATGTCATCAAGGAGATCGGTGCCACCTGGCTCGCTGTTTAAGGGAGAATATGTTCTCAGGCTCGTGGCCACATCTCTGCCCTGGGGTCAGGGCATGAAGATGCTCGACTGCTCTGCCCTGCAGTAACCGTCCAAGGGAGAGCAGACCAGCGACAGCAGCTTGTTCAGGTCCAGCCACAGCTGCATCTCTGCAGGGCCCGGGTCTCCTCCAGGCTCTTACCCTACAGTAACTTCACGTTGGTGGTTTCACCAGGGCTGAGAACAGAGGCAGAAGTGTCCCCTGGGGGAGGGGGGCATTGGTCTCTGGGGGGCTGGGCAGGAGCAGCCTCTGCACTCCACCTCGCAGAGGCCAAGGGGAAGAGGGGAGTGGCTCACGGCCTCTGTCCTGTGGACTTGAACACAGAGAAAGCAGGGAAGGAGTAGAGATGGTCTCTTTTCTCAGGATCGATGTTTTTCTTTCTTGTTAAGGCACACACTACCTCTAAAACACACCCTGTGCCTGTGTGCACAGGTGTCCTCTGTCCATCCTCTGCCGTCCACCTTGACGAGGACTCTTCCTCAAGGTGTGCACAGATGGGGTCTCCTTCCCTCCCTCGGGCCCAGCTCTAGGTGTGCCTGGAGGGATCTCCTTCCCTCGCTTGGGGCCCTGCTCTGGGTCTGCACAGACAGGGTCTCCCTTCCCTGAGGGCCCAGTTATGAGTATGCACATGTGAAGTCTCCTTCCCTGCAATGGGGCCCAGTCCTGCGTATGCACAGACAGGGTCTCCTTCCCTCGCTTGGGGCCCAGCTCCGGGTGTGCACAGATAAGGTCCTCTTCCCTTCCTGGTGTTACTCTGGAAAAACATTCTCAGAGCCTCCCATATCCCTTACTGCACCTCCTACTTCTCCCTTCTCTTCTCATGCCTGTCATTCCCTCACTGGGACACACCACACACACACACACACACACACACACACACACACACACACACACACACGTTGTGGGGCACTGGTCTGCAGTGGTCCTACAGAGCATCTGAACGATGGCCTGTGTCATTGGTTGGGGTGAGTCTGGTTCAAGGCTGGGGGATTTCCTGGAGTCAATCACACAACAAGGACAAGGTTCCCAGTAGATGAGAAGGTCCGGCCTCTCCTCTGGGGCTTGAGAAGTTAACCTGGAGCTGAGACCGTGTCAGGGCCTGAGGCAACTCCTCCTCTGGGGTCCGTGAGACCCCCTGAGAGTGTGGTGGGGACAGCCAGACTCGCCTTGTCTTTCTGCCGAGTCACCAGAACACTCCACCCATCTTGGTCTTGTTGAGACTTTCATCAGCGCCTTGGAGGATGTAAATATCACCCCCAGGACCGACTGACAATGGCAGGAGAATTCTCCCAGCAAACGGTGAAGCTCAGAGAATCAAGAAGGAAAAGAGGGAGGAAAAGTCAGAGGGTCTCACCCTCCCACCCCACAAGGTCTCCTTTCATGCCAAACCTGGAAGTTTTGAGCCTGTGTGCATTAAGGACAGCGACATTTCCCTGCCTGACGTGTGTCCAGATGTCTAGACTGGGTTCTCCTTTATGTCACCTCGTAACTGGATTTTACAGCCAGAATTCACATCCAGAACTGAGGCAAGAGGCTTATTAGAGGACCCTGTCTCGGATGTCTTAAAATTCCAATTGCATTTTCATGGTACTACACACTGCCTGGTGGACTTCATCAGAAACTCTGACGTGTGAGGTGCCCGCCTCTCATGATGGTGTTATTTTTCAGACCACAGGAGGGGGCACAGTCGCTGTTTGGTGGTTCTCATGGGATGTGGAACTCCTGCTTGTTTCCTCCTTCCCCAGCCCTGGGTCCTAGCACACAGACAGTCCCATTCGGGGAGACGCGAGGCATAGCCCGGTGCCATCTGCAAAGCTCCTGTGCGACTTTGTAATGAGAGGCCAAGACAAACACGCCCGGGGCGTACACTTGAGTTCCAGCTCTCCCCTGTCTATAGAATAACAACAGTAACAACTGCAGGAAGGGGCCGCCAGCACCCGCCATCTAGAAGCTTCTGCTCTGGGTCCCTGGGAGGTGACCACAGCTTTAGCACTCCCGTGGCCTGCTGGAGGTGGGACTGCCACTGTCCACAGATGTCACAACACCTCACAGAGCAAGTGCAGGCATGCTCG
This sequence comes from Carlito syrichta, assembly GCF_000164805.1. NCBI lineage: Eukaryota > Metazoa > Chordata > Mammalia > Primates > Tarsiidae > Carlito > Carlito syrichta. The sequence goes on from NW_007246171.1 coordinate 349,045, forward strand.
CCGTGGGGTCACTTCCCTGCTCTGGGGTCTTGGGTGACCGTAGGGCAGCTTTTCATTGCTGAAAATCCTGAGTGCGGTGAAACTCAGCATCTGAGAGAACCTGAAGCATTCTCGTCTTCCCTCCTCCCTCATTTTACAGGTCAGCAGGCGAAGACCCCAAGCGGGGCAGGTTCACAAGCTCTATGCGGCCAGACCATTGCTTCTCCAGCCTCTTCCAGCCACTCGTGACCTCGGGAAGATGGACAGTGGCTTAAAGGCCCTGTGTTCTGGAAGCCCCGTCCCAATAGTCGCCATGCAGGCAGTGCCAGACACAGACCAGATTCTTGGTCCAGGGACCATAGTTGCAGCAAATGGAATTCATGGCACCCAGATAGATTACTACACGGGTGATAGGCATTCTGAAGCCTTACATCTGAGCTTGTGTCTTCAAAGAAGCTCAGCCAGTAGGGTGGAAGGGGAGGGAGGTCAGGGAGGAGGAGATGGTGGCGGGAGGAAGAAAAGCCAGACTGGTGTGACAGGAGGGGATCTGATTTGCCATTGAGCATAGACTCTTTTTTTTTGAGTCGGGGTCTCAGTCACCCAGGCTATAGTGCAGTGGCATGATCACAGCTCACCAAAGCCTAGATCTCCTGGGCTCAAGAGATCCTCCTCCTCAGCCTCCTGAGTGGCTGGGACTACAGATGTGCAGCACCACACCCAGCTAACTTTTTTTAAAATTTTTGTAGAGACATGTTCTTGTTGTGTTGCCTAGGCTGGTATCAAACATCTGGACTCAAGCTATCTTCCTACCTCATCCTTCCAAAGTGCTAAGATGACAGGTGTGAGCTGAAGGGACTTTAAACAGCATATAAAGGATACGCATTTTACAGTCTATAACAAAAATAAGAAATTAAGCTTCTCATGGCTCTTGGGAGAACCCATCTCCAGCAGTGGCAAATAGCTTCATGTGACCATCTCAAGTGAACAGTGACATCTGGCAATCGTCCTTCTTCTGGGCCATCAGCCAGTGTCCTCCCTTCTTCCTCCTTCTTCCCTTCCTTAGGGTGTGCATGAGTCTGGGGAGCCGTCTGTAACATCCTGGTGGCAGAGAGCTGTTCTTGCCTGCCTCCACAGAGGGAGACGCTACAGGCCGCACCTTGGCTGCAAGTCCAGCCTGAGTGTGCCCAAGGGGGTCCCAGCTGGCAGTTCTAGACCCACAGAGACCCCCGTAACTCCACCCACACCTTCTCAGGGAGGCGCAGAGACCCCTGAAGTGCCTGCGCTTCTCTCCTCGGGTTTCTGCCCATCTACCAAGCGTCTTCTGCTGCCTACCCCGCTCCCTCCTTCCCCGAGGCGGCCAGCGCTGAGGCGCACACACACATCTTCTGCCCCCACGGCCCCTCAGCCTCTCTGGGCCTCCTCTCCTTCCCAGCCCAGAGGGTGGAAGCCTCAGCAGGGAGGCCCAACCCCAGGGTTTGTCACCCTCCCACTGAGTTTCTCGGCCCCTGGCCCCACGGCACCTGCCTCACCCTGGGGATTTTACTGAGTGTCTGTGTCAGGGCCCAGGTCCAGATACTCAGGGTTCAGCTTTTTAGATCCAAGACGTATCTCACTCTCAAAAGGTCCAGATCTTACTTTTAAAAATGTGTATTGGCCAGGCACGGTGACTCAAACCTGTTCCCAGCACTTTGGGAAGCCAAGAAAAGAGGATTATCTGAGCCCGCGGGTTCGAGACCAGCCCGGGCAACACAACAAGACCTCGTCTCTACAATAAATAATTTTTTTTAAAAAAAACTAGCCGGGTGCGGTGGTGTGTGCCTGTAGTTCTGGCTACTTGGGAGGCTGAGGTGGAAAGATCGCCTGAACCCAGCAGGTTGAGGCTGCAGTGGCCGTGTGCATGCCACTGCACTCCAGCCTGGGCGATGGAGTGAGACTCCAACTCCAAAGAAAAAGTATATTTTCTTGCTTATCTGCCCTTCCCCACCCAAAGTGCTTGAAGAACACAGGAACGACTTTGGAGGGGAGGTCTGAAGAGCTCAGGAGAAGCTCAGGGGATTTTTCCACACATAATCACACCTTGGACCACAGTTGCCAACACCATGATAGCATCATTGTGGCATTGCATTCCTGAGCCTTGTGTCCAGCTGTGCCTCCAGTGACACCCACAGACAGAGGGCTAGAGCTCCTCAAGGTCTCTGTGGAAGAGTTTCCACATGGTTACAATGGGAAAAAAGAACTTGAGATGTTTTATTTTTATTTTATTTTACTTTAGAGCTGTGGGGTCCAAGTAAGGGTTGCAGCATAAGCGAACTACATGGTGGTGAAGTTTGGCTTCTAGCTGGTCCCCTCTCCCTCCGGGGGTGGCCTAGGTCCCCACTGTGTTACCACGTGTCGCCCATCTTCTTGCTCCCTCCCCTAGCCATGCCCCGAGACCGCCGATCTCCCCCTTGTGCTGATGTTACCAGTGATCGGGGCCGGCTGGTGAGTAAGAACCAGCGGTGTTCGGTTCTGTATTTCCGTGACTGTTCACTTAGCATGATGGTTCGAGATGTTGATTCCTGAGACGTTCTGTTCCACGCCTGGCCCTTCTGGGTGTTGACGATGGCCCCAGGTCGGGCTCAGAGTTTGTAAGAACTCTAGTAAGCCCTTCGTGTCACCACACGTGCCCCTGTCACAAGAGGATGACTGAGGCAGGACCCAGCCTGTGCTCCAAGTTGGCCAGATTTGAGTTTGGCAGCAGCTCTGACTACCACCCACACTTCCCGCATAACATCTCATGGTCTGCAGAGCCAGGTCCAGGTCCGGAAGCTGAAACCCTTTCTCTGGCCCCACCTGCCTGCTCAGCCCTCTCCAGCGACCCCTGACAACCCCCCACATTCAGGTCCCACCAGATCCACAGAGCCACCGGGGCTGGCCATCCCCACCCCACTCCCACTGTTCAGCAAGGACTCTCACGATTTGCATGTCGGCCCCTGGTGGCGGCTGTGGCACTTTCTGCGGCCTCATCCCATGAGCCATGCACGTGGCACCAGCTACCTTGTCGCTTCTCACATGACGTGATCTTGTTTTCAGCTGAAGTCTACATCTTGGGCCGAGGCCAGCCACTACTGGTCCATTGGATGTTCGTGAGACCATGTCCCTGCCCCTCTGACAGTCAGGGTCCAGGACGGTGGGCTCTGGTAGAGAACATGTCACAGCCACAGGCAGCTCTGGCCCAGCAGGGCCTCCCTGAACACTGGTTTTCTCACTGTGAATGGGAACCATCATAAAGCCAACCGTCTAGGGAGGGCAAGACCTAGTGAGGCTCTGTGTGACACATGCGTGCTTCCAGAAGAAGCCCAGTCTCTTCCTTCTCTCCTGTAGAATGTCTCCTCCCCCCTTCCAGCCTCCACTCACCCCAACGGATCCTACCTACTCATAGGACGACGTAAGTGCTCAGTGAGACAAGCCGGAGTTTGAAAGACGGGTAGATGAACAAATTAAGGAGAATAAGCGACATGTGGAAGTCGCTCCGTCACCCCCACCTGCTCCCGGCTCTGCACCTGGTCTCCACAGGTGTGGCCTTGTCCACCCTGGGGAGGCTCCTGACTGGGCCCTAAGCCAGGTTTTCCTTTGCCATCTTACTGGGGAAGAACTTGGCAAGGCACCCGAGCTGCCTTGGTTTCCTTGACAGGGGACCCAGGGGGCGTTCGGGAAGGTAGGGGCTCTCTGCTCAAGGACCTGGCAGAATTTCCCCCAGAAGCCCCTCCCTGCTAAGGGCAGGTGGGCAGGGCTTCTGGCTGGTTAAGTGGCAATGTGAAGCCCACAGGAGGGAGCCCTGCACAGCCGGTCCTTCCCAGCTCAGCCTGGGACCAGGGTCTGGAGAAGTGGCCACAGCAGCTCAGGAGGCGGCCCCCGCTTCCAGGAGGGAAACATGGAAACCAAGCCCAGCAGCCTCGCCAGCTGTTCCCGTGAGTGACCTGGGCCTTCTCCCACCCTGGACACAGCAGGTGTCTGTCCCAGCACTCAGGCAGCTGTTTAGACACTTGGGTCCGAATAGCCTCCCTTTAATTCACCTTTGCTCATGAAGGACTTTAACTCAGCAGAGGACATTAGCTCGGTCATATTTAGATTTGTTCCATTTGAGTCTGTGTTTACAGCCCACAGTAACGAGGGACTGTGAGGCTGGCTGACATTTTTAAGGGCTTGGATTTATTTCCCCGAGACCATCGGCGGGTTTTGTAATCTCACCCCCACGGGGGCGGGGATGCTGCTCACGCTGCCTTCCTCACCAGCCTCCGGTCCTGGGATTATGCTCTCCTGGCGCTTTTCACGAGTAGAATGCAATCGGGCTCCTCAGTGCCTGTCTTAATAACTTTTCTGAAGCGATGGCTGAGTCTGAATTGTTGGCTCAAATCGCTCCTGCTTTCCAAGGCTCACTCCTGCTTTCAGCGGTGGGGATGATGAATTAGGGAGTTATTTATTTGGATTTGTACAATGTGTCCATCACACAGGCCCCTGAGCTTGTGCGTGAAGATTAAAGGGCACGATCTCCTCTGAAAAACAGACCGAGTCGCCTGGGTATGGGCCCAGCCAAGGGCAGTCTAGGCAGCCACACCACCTTTTCTGAGGCCCAGCTGGTCACGTGGCCAGAAGACCTGCTGGTGGAAGTGAGGCTTCTGAGAGGTAGAGGCAGGGCCACGTGGCTTCACCTCATCTTCAGGCTACAAGAAAGACCCCTTTGGGGTGGGTCTGTGGTGGTGACCCATGCGGACGCGACCAGCGGACGAGAAGTAGACACGCCTTGCCTCCCCTGCAATGTTGGCTTGGGGGTTTGGGCAGGGGCTGTGGGTTGTGCCTGCTGTTTGCAGGGAGAGGGAGAGGTGGTTAGACTGAGCCTCCTGGTCTTCAGAGCCATGGATGGGTCACAATGCACAAGGACCACATGGCCAGGGACAGGCCAAAACACACAAGGCCCATGTGGCCATGGGCAGGTCACAGTACACAAAGACCCATGGCCGGTCAGCTGTGAGGGTTTCCAGGTTAGTGCAGGAGTCATGGAGAGCCACGCTCTGCTGAAGAAATCTACACAGTGACCCCAAAACGCAGATCCCACAGGGTCGCCCACCCAGCCTTCCCACTTCGCAGCACAGGAAGCCCTGGCTCCAGAGATGAAGTGACTCCCAGCAGGTTATGCACGCAGCAGGTCACAGCTCAGTGAGAGCCCATACGGGTCTCAACTCCCAATCCCATGCCTTCCCACGCTGGGCGCTGTCTCTGGCTCTAACAGGCCTTTCCTGCACACCGGGATCCATGCAGCCCCACACGGGGGCCATTCCTCCTGCTGAGAAACATATCCAGAATAGGGACGGGGCAACAGCGGTTTACCTGCAACTCTGGGGATAGCGCTGGCCCTGGGATGTGCGATATTATCTCCTGCTAAGGTGTTAGAGGCACGGGAACAGAAGGCCATTATGCAATTATGTGAACGGCTGTTTCTCCCGGATGCTGAAGCGAATTTTCCTCCCAGGCGAATCAGACCAAGGATCTTCAGTGACTAGTTCATGGCCATCGGAAGCGGTCCCCGCTCCTGACAGCATGGGGATTCATCCTGCTCATCAGGGCTGTGGACCGGAGCCTGCCTCAGAGATCTGCCCGTAGGCCCATCAGCTTTCCGTGGACCCATCAACCGCTCCCCAACAAGGGTCCACGAGACATTGCCACTCCACTTCTGCCAGCATGGCCTCGGGGACACCCTTGGATAGGGCCTCACTTCCCTGAGCCTCCCGAGGAGACCCTGACAGTGGTTCCAGGCCCCAGTGACGGGCGGGAGAAGATGTAGAGAAATGCCCCTGTCTTCGGAGATCCCCACACGGACGGGCTTCTGCCACTCTATGAACAAACCTCACAAACATAAATTAAGTATAATTAATCCATCTCATAAACCTGGAAGTGCTGCCCCTCCTCTGAGCGTCTGTAGGCTTTTATCTTTACCTCCATTAAGGTACTCATGTTTTACCACAGTTCCCGGTTACTTTTGCACCTATCAACTCCTGCCCCGAGACTGCAGCTCTTGGGGGACAAACAGTGATGAATCACGTCCGAACCCCCACTGCATGGAACTCCTGCCTCAGAGTCGGCCACACAGTAGAAGCCCAGGAAACAGACCTCACCAGGAAGCTCCTGACCAGGTCCCAGCTTCAGAGGCTTCCATCGTGGGTGGGGTGAGCCTGGAGTCAGACGATCTGGGCAACATGCTCCCTCCCTGGCACCTCCCATGCCCCAGTGGCCACCAGAGGCTGGAACAGGACGGGGGAGACCGGCTGGCCAAGCACAAGACAGCAGAGCATTACCCACAAGGAGAGGAACAGAGCCAGTGGAGCCTGGACAGAGCCTCTGAAGGCTCTGCCCAGATAGGGCAGGGCTGGGACTGGCACAGCCTAGCCGAGAGTGCAAGGCCAGGGTGGTGGCTTGTAAATCCTTCAGTGTCTCAGACTCAGGACACTTTGCCACCCTGGACGGAAGAAGGTAATGGACATGGAGACCTCCTTCCTCATGCCACATAATACACTTGGACCCAGGCTGCAAAGCCAGGCACTCCCAAAGGGCCACGTACCTCAAGCTCTCTTTGTCGATAGAGTTATCTTCAAGACCCAGCAAGGAAGGAAGAAAGCGGTAAAGCCACCAACCTGACCACCAGCCCACGGGTCGCCAGCACTGGCCCTCCTGGGAGCTGAGCAACAGCAGTCAAGGGCCATGGACAGACTCTCCAGATGTTGAGCTAGAGTTATGTGGGTCCCAACGTCACCCTGTGAACCACCATAAGTTACCAGTCAGTTTTTATGAAGTGTGAGACGTCCAGGTCTGAGTCTGACATGCTCCCTTTCATTAGTTGGATGAAATACTGGGACTTGGCCCCATCTCCGTAAAGCACCCAGCGAAGGAGACCGGAGCTTCTGAGCTCATTGGACAAGCTTCTTATGGAGAAAACTGGAATACCAGCCCTGCCAGTGACCCTCGCCCCGTGTGAGGGACACTCTGAAAGCCTGATCACTCAACTTCGGTGGGACTCACATACAGAGGAGGCCTGGGCCGGTGAATCAGCCCCTCTGGAAGGGGGTAGCTGGGCTGTGGTGCCAACCTCAACTTGACCAGGAAGATGCCAGTAACAGCCGGTGTCTGTGTGGATACTGCAGGGCCAGCTGACAGGCCCCTTTCACTCTCTGGTTTGGGTCACTCTTTTAGATAGAACTAAGTATTCCTTTATTAAGGCTATTTTTAAAAAAATACTGTGGCAAGAACACTTAACATCAGATCTACCCTCTTCAGCAATCTTAAATGCACAATACAGTATCATTAATGACAGGTACAATGTTTCACAGCTGATCTCTAGATAGACCCAGAATATGTGCATCTCTTAGTTTAAAAAAAAACTATGCTGGAGCCATTTATTAATCCCACAAACGTTTATTAATCACTTACAAATGTGCAAAGCAGGGACATGCTAGTCCTCGCCAAGCTGATAAGGCTGCAAAGAGAAAGGATAAGTGACAGGTCGTTATCCGAAATTAAGTGCCGCCTGGGAAACGTGGAAGCAGAGACAGGCGCAGACAATCCCATATGGAGACAGGCGGCAGCCTGCCTCTCACCCAGACTGTGGGCATCTTCTGGAAGGGCCTGAAAGCCCTGCAGAAAGGCAGCCCCTTCAGGTGACAGGTCAGCAGGCAACTTCTGGACACTTGAGCAACCCTGAAACTGACACAGTTCCCAGAGCACTGAGGTGTGTGCCGTTGACCCACCATCCTGGGAGACACACAGGGACAATTCTGTTCTCATCTGGGGACAAACACAATAGAGAACCTTAGGCAGAGCCAGACTGAATCCTGGATGCTCCGTGGGGAACTCAGACATTTAGGCGAGATTGTCTCCGCCCTTACTTTCACCTAAAACCAAACATTTTTTTAAAAATTTCATGGTTTGGCTCAGCCTGTAATCCCAGCACTTTGAGAAGCTGAGGGAGAGGATTGCCTGAATCTGGGGGTTCGAGACCAGCCTTGGCAACTTGGTGAGACCTCGTCTCTACAATAAATCACAAAAACTAGCTGGGCGTGGTGGTGTGTCTGTAGTTCCAGCTACTTGAAAGGCTGAAGCAGAAGGATTGCCTGAGCCCAGCAGGTCGAGACTTCAGTGACTGTTAGTGTGCCCCTGCACTCTAGCTTGGGCGACAAGAGTGAGACTCTAACTCAAAAACAATAATAATAATAATAATTGCACAGTTCAACCAGTCCTATCAGTCCTCATCTGAGATTTTCACCTCCTAATAGGAAGCCAGAACATCCTAGAAACATGTGGCCACCTGTTTCACAGAGTGACACCCACCTCGGTGCTGCCACTGTCTCCTCCTAACACCTCTGCAGGTGTCCCGTGTGAGTTTTTCGTGACACACAAAACACCTTGACAGGACCTCTCTTGGGCTCAGGGTCACCCTGGGTCCAAGTGCTGGATCTGCAGGCTGACATTCAGGCCCAAGTCTCCTCTCTGCCATCTACCAGCCATGAGTCCTTGGCCAAGGTTTTGGCTCTTCCAGCCTCATTTTGTTCATCTCTAAGATGGTGAACCAGACAGGCTGCTGCATGTTCCGTGTGCATCCCAGTGAGCAGCACACAGGGAGATGTTGCTTGTGACCCAGGAAAGGCCGAGCCAAGGAGCTCTCATTAAGCATCTAGAAATTGAGGGCATCGCTTCCGGGATACACCCTTGTCTGCCGTATGCAGAGAAATGACACCTACCACTCTGGGAGTCTCTAGCTGCATTCAGACCTCCCGGCTCCTGATAAGTCAACCTGCAGATTCTGAGAGGAGAACCGACATGTAAAAGCCAGGTCAGTTCCCAGAAGGCTTGGCCCTTGATGTGGTCCAGTGAGTCTTCTTGGACCTGGGCCTCAGGGCGGTCACACACATGACTCTGTTCTGTGGCTGAGAGGACAGAACAGAGTTGACTCAGTCTGGGGCACGTCCCTAAGCAGCAGAGGCATCTCTGTGCAAGTTTGCAGGATGGTGGGACTTCAGAAGTGTGACCCGTCTTTCTAGAAGCCAGAAGGAGGGTTGCAGTGTGCCGTGGGAAGGAAGGGAGGGTCCTGAGGATCCTGCGCCCTGGAAGGGTCACAAATGTCTTCGAGGAAAAACAGTGTAGGCTGGACCCTGCCAAGAGGCTTTGGATGGAGATGTGTGGTGTTCAGGGTACCTGGGCATGTGACTGGAAACTGACTGGCACCAGCGTCTTCACTGTCAGTCTCTGCTGACTCACTTTTGTCCCACTCAGGTCCCAAAGCACATACTGAGCACTTTATTTTTATTTTTTTTTCCTTGCCAATTTTTTTTTGAAGAAGGATTTATTGAGAGGACAGAAAAGCTCCCTCAGCGGGGGCTGCCCACGCTCAGCACTTTAACTGGTTATCCTGTACTTCCGTCACTCGTACCAGGGGTCACGAACCACTGTCAGAGACACAGACCCCAAAACTCAGAGGCTGTCACTGTGCTCATATGTCAGAGTGGAAGTGAGAGCCACAGCCCAGCTGAACCTTCGCACTCAATTTTCTGGGAAAGCCGGAGCCCACAACATACTGTGCATGAGTGGCATGGTGTGGCAGGAGCTCCAGGAGTGGCTGTGGGGAATCTTCGAGGACACGGGGCCATCCCAGGATGGGTGGAGAAGGCTCCAGCCGTGGACAGGCGCGGTTCACTCCCAGGACCCGGGAGGATGCCATAACACAGTTGAACTTGGGGAGTCCTTCCCTATCGAGACAGCCTAGACCGAACAGCGCTGCATGTGACCCTGGTGGGTGGGGGAGCCCTGCTGGATGCTGGAGACTTGCTGGGTATGTGAGAACCCTGCTGGGTGTGAGAATCCTGGTGGTAGGGACGCCCTGGTAGGTGGGGATCCCCTGGAGTGTGCGGGAGCCCTGGTGTGTGTGGGGCCCAGAGGGCGTGCTGACTTGTCTGTATCTATTTAGACGTCATGTTCTGTGTGACCGTGTGACCTCACCACCCAGTGGGCCTGCTCAGCCTCCCGTCCCAGCTCAGGTGGGGGTGGGGGGGTGGGGAAGGCGTTTGGGATCTCCAGAAGAAGCATATTGATTGAGCCACTCCAGGTGAGCACCTTCTGCCAAATTCCAGAGCCGGAGGCAGCCTTGGGCAGAGGGGAGGGACCACTCGGCCCCTCGGCTGCACTTGAGTGAAAATTACTGAATTCCCAACATTTTCTTACCTGGAGATATTTTTCCAACTTAAACCTGCTGTGGAGAAGCCATGTAGGCAGAGGTTAAGAATGCAGGTTAAGAGTCAGACTGCCTGAATCCAAGTCCCAGTGTCACCCTTATACACTGTGTCATCTGGGATGAGTTGCTTAACCTCTCTGAACCTCATTTTCTGTCTTACAAAAAGGTGGCTAACAACGCTACCTACTCTTAAGGTTTAAAGACATGAAGGAGCTAACGCTTGGGAACTGCCAGTGTAGCACCCAATGCATGTGCAATGCTCAGTCGGGAGCAGTCATTATTCCATGGAACAGACACCCATGGAGCTGCCCAGGCGTGTCGAGACTGAGGGCTTCAGCCTCTACCTGTGCCCTGTGCAGGCTCCTGGGGACTTCGGACACAGGCAGACAGGTACCGGCAGATGTCAACAAGTGGCTCTTGGAATGGGCAGAGGGTGGGGCCATCATCTCACCATTTGCCAGTTTCTGTAGCATAAATCTTCCCTTGATGGCCAGGTGCAGGGTGCTCCGTGGGGTCACAGAACACAGGATGGGGAAGAGATGCACACAGTTGGCTCCCCATACCATGCAGGGGTGGCTATCCTGGAGACCAGGAGGTGTGGAGGTCTCTCTTCGCTCTGCTCTGTGAACCCTGACTCGGGTGCCCACACATGGGCATTAAGTTCCCCTCATGTTGGGTGAACGCAGAGAAATGGATCAAGGGAGGCAGGAGCCGTGGGAGGCGTCGGGATCTTGGGTTTGGGGCCTCATGGACACAGCAGTGCCTCTCATGGCCGGTGACTCTTACTTGGCTGAGGTCACACCTGCAGAGCCACTTGTGGGGCTGGGAGCCTTTTCCCTGGAGGGCAGCCTGGCACGGCCAGGGTCATTGGCAGCATGCCCCAGGGCAGGCTGGTGGCATATGGATGTCATCAAGAGACCTTCAAGGACAAGTGGGGGTCTGTGTGCGTGGTGGGAGTGTCTTGTGCTTAGACAGCAACGAGTCACTGCAGGAAAAGGTGGCCCGAGAATCAGAGAGATTGCATGGATTCAGAGCCAGACTGGGATCCAGGAACCAGGGCTCCAGGCCCCATGCGGTATGACTTTGTTTCCCCATTTGAAGCTAAGGGGCTTGCAATGCCCACCCTACCTTCCTCGCTGGGTGTTGGGGGCCGGGAGATGTCTCACCCATGAAGACTCCACCCAGGTGGAGGTGAAGCTCTGCCCATCCAGGAGTGGCTGAACTCCTGAGCTGCCCAATTGCTGGGGCAGGTGTCAGATGCCACTCCTGTCACCGCTAAGAAACAGAGGCACGTCAGAAAGGTGGTGACAGCCTGGACCAGAACCAGAGAGTAGCGGGAGGCAGGAGAGCAGCTTCCCACCTGTCTTCACGTGGCAGGGGTCTCCCTCTGCACCAAGGCAGCCCATGTGATCAAGTCACTCTCTCTAATCAGGTAGTGGGGGTGGGGGCAGCAGCATGGCCTCACCCAGGGCTTGGGCATCTGTGGCGGTGCTCGACTCCCCTCCAGCTCTGATGAGTTCCCTCTCAACCTCAGCGAGACAAGGCCCTGAGGGGCTGCCCTCAGATCCTCCTGCCTTTCTCAGCTCAGACCTTACCACTGACCAGCATGCCCAGACTCAGATTCTGAAGAAAGGTCTCTGGTTAGCCCAGACCTGGCTTTTGAGCAAGGCTCATGTGTCACGGGGCATTGGCCTGCCCTGACCAGGCTGCCCTCCATCACAGGCAGGGATAGGTCACATGGCACAGGACAACAGGGCCTCTTGAGAAAGGCCAGACTCTACCAGGGGCCTGTCGGCCTCCCTGGAGCCTCCTGCTACCTGGGACGCGTCTCCGTCATTTTGTGGCCCCTGACACTCAGAAATAACGTTCTGAAAGACATGCGAGCCACACAGGAGTTCCCACGAAAGGCATGAGGTCAGCGGGAGGCTGGCAGGCGTGGAACTGCCACGTAGGGACGCTTGGGTCTCCAGGTCGAGGCTGTCCTGTGAGCAGGCCCAGCACAACACCCTCCGTCAGCGTGTCAGCATGTGGGCCCCCCGCCTGCTCTGAGCCTCAGCACCCAGTCTGGCAGCACCGAGTCCTGGGTTCCCCTGAGCATCTCTGAAGTTCACGTCACACAGAGCTGTCGTGCTCGTGGGCTCAGAGTGCCCACCGGCCCTGGCGCATCTGCACAACCCAGTGCGAGCCTGCGGCAGGTGATTCTCCTGCAGATCTGGCTCCACCAGGGCCTCCTCCAGCAATGCTGAGACCCCCAAACCTGCCCAGGGCACTTGGGGCTCAGTGCAGTATGACCGGGACAGACACCTCTCCCGGCGGCATGGATAGGAGGAGAGCGACAGGGAGGAGGGTGACAAGGAGGATAGTGACAGGGAGAAGGGTGACAGGGAGGAGCATGGATAGGAGGAGGGTGACAAGGAGGAGGATGACAGGGAGGAGGGTGACAGGGTGGAGGGTGACAGGGAGAAGCATGGATGGGAGGAGGGTGACAAGGAGGAAGGTGATGGGGAGGAGCATGGATGGGAGGAGGGTGACAAGGAGGAGGATGACACGGAGGAGGGTGACAGGGAAGAGCATGGACAGGGAGGATAGTGATGGAGAGAAGGGTGACAAGGAGGAGGATGACAGGGAGGAGGGTGACAGGGAAGAGCGAGGACGAGGAGGAGCGTGCACTGCCTCCTTCTCCTATGGGGCCGAGCACGGAGCCACCTCAAGGGCCTCCACCCAGAACCAGACCTCCATCTCCCCGGCCCCCTCCGCCTCCATTCCCACCAGGCAGTCTTCCCCGCTGCGTGGTCCAAAGCTGGGTGCCTGCAGCGGGCTTCGTGTAGCTGTAATTTGTTTGCGATTAGTACGAATTCTCCAAGGTCCAGCCAGAAACACTCATTGTTTACTGAACCAGCAAACGGGGAAAGCGACGTATTTTATGGGGAGCCGTGGTGCAGAATGCTTAAGCATCGCCACTTTCCAGGGAGATTAATGGGCAACTGTACACAGGGGTCATTAATAATATTAAAAATAAAATTATTGGTGTGTCTCTTCAGCAAAGCAATGGAGATAAATGTGGAATGGGGAAACCTTGGGAAAAGGACCAGCCAACAAAATAAAGGACTGCACAGGCCGCAATGGAAGAGGAAAATGTGCTCTTCCTCCAGACAGCACAACCGCAGAGCCGAGATGCTCTCTGCCTCCTGAGATGGCCACAGGAACCTGCCCCTCCAGTGTTGTCCCAGGAGTTGGGAGTTTGACACAGGCCCTCGGTGGCTCTGTGGTGTCTGCGGGCTGCCCCACCCCACCCCAGCGCCACCGATCTGGACCTCTCTCATGCTCTCCACGGGGTAGTGCCAGTACCACAGAGGTCACCTCCAACCCCTCCCCGCAGAGCCCGCCTCATCCAGGCTGCCTTCATGATGCGCCCGGCCCGCTGTGACAGCCCCTGCCGGGCCCTGCCCTGCCTGGACCTTCATTCGTCTCTGGTTTCTTCCAGATCGCTCAGAATAATCTTTTAAAAGACTTAACAAATTGTTTCCTTTTCTTGGCCAGTGCAGTGGCTCACGCCTGTAAATCTCCCACTTTGCGAGGCCGAAGTGAGAGGATTGCTTGAGCCCAGAAGTTCAAGACCAGCCTGGGCAACATAGCAAGATCTTCTCTCCAAAAATAAAAATAAAAAATTAGCCAGGTGTGGTGGCAAGTGCCTGTGGTCCCAGCTACTCAGAGGCTGAGGAGGGAGGATCAATTGAGCCCAGGAGATGAAGGCTTCTATGAGCCATGATCTCATCACGATCAAGCCACTGCAATCCAGTCTGGGCAACAGTGTGAGACTCCAACTCAAAAAAAAATTCTCTTTCTTGTCTAAGTTCTTTAAATAAGAGTTGTGTTAGTCATTTTTGCGTTGTCCTAAAAGACTCGCTGAGGCTGGTAATTTATAACAAAAAAGCGGCTAATTGGACTCATGGTTTTGCGGCTGTACCGGAAGCATTGTGTTGGCATCTGCTTTTGTTGAGGCCTCAGGAAGCTACAGTCACGGCAGAAGGGAAGGAGAGCTTGTGTGAATGGGAGCCAGAGAGAAGAGTGCCAGGCCCTTTTAAAAAGCCGGTTCTCGCATGAACAGGGCGAAACCTCATCCCTGCAGGGAGGGCCCCACACCCTCCGAGAGAGACCCGCCCCACGACCCGTTCCCTCCCACCAGCCCCCCCTCCACTCTGGGGTCACATTTCAGCATGAGACTGAGGGAGCACCATCCACATCACACCAAGACCCAGGCCCGTGCCACAGCCCGTGGGGTCCCCCAGCAGGGCCTCACAGCGGATCAGGACCAATCAGGAGCTGATTCAGAAAGCCACTCGAGGGTGGGAGGACCCCAGGAAGGCGGGTGCTGAAAGCCCAACTGCAGGTATTCTTGAGCTCCCCGCCCCCACCCCAGAGCCCAGCCCCTGTGTCCCAGAACCCAGACCCCACATCCCACCCCTCATCCCAGAACCCAGCCCCTCATCCCAGAATCCAAACCCCTACATCCCAGAATCCAGCCCCTCATCCCAGAACCCAGCTCCCCCATCCCAGAACCCGGTCCGCCGTCCCAGAACCCAGTCCCCCACATCCCAGGCCTTCATCCCAGAACCCAGAACCTCATCCCATAACCCGCCCCTCATCCCAGAATCCAAACCCCTACATCCCAGGACCCAGCCTCTCATCCCAGGACCCAGCCCCCACGTCCCAGAATCCAGTCCCCTTGCCCAGCCCCCACAGCGGTCCATAGCAAGGCCCGCCCCTCTCCGATTGACATTGAGAAGGAACCCAAGAAGCCAGTTCTTTAATGGGCTTGTCCACATGACAACTTCTGAGGCCCAGACCTCTGCCAAGGTTCATTCACACAGTCCGCAGGCGTTCTGGCACTCCCATAACAACAGCTGGGAGCCACAGTCGTAGCCCTGCCCTTGACTACATTCTCATGGTGTCGCCCTCTGGTGCACGTCTTGGCCTGTCCACCTGTGGGTGCCGGGTTCTCCCAGTCCAGGGCCTGACCCAGCCCCCGGGCTCCAGCTCCTGCCCAAGGCCAGGCCCGACCCTCTGAGCACCAGCCCCTCCCTTTCGCCAATTCCTGAGCAAGTGAGACGGGGCCAGACAGTCAAAAACTGCACCTCTTTTTTAAATGACACTTACATCTCCTTAATTAAAAATTAAGTACGTGCCCTAACATTTGTCATTCATTTAAAAAAGAAATCTGAGTTAGGAGAGTCGTGTGGGCGTTGTGGCATCCAGTCTCCACGTCGCAACTGGGGTTGGGTGTGTGTGGGCTTCTGCTTGGAATGCGCAATCAGGGCAGGCATTCTCAAGAGGGAGCCGGTGGTCACCCGCGGCATGGGGCAGTGCCTCGCCTCAGGACCCATAACCTGGGTCGTGGTATGGGCTGGGCTGGTATCTCACTTGGCTGGTGTCTCCGTGCATTTCCATTCCAGAGAGGAGACAACCAGCATACGGCACGGCTGCAGTTTCAGGAGTGACGACGTGGAGCACCGAGACGGGTGACTGGGGCAGGGACCGAGGGGGTGTGGGCACAGCTCAGGGAGCGGTATGGGTAGTGGAGGCTCCAGGGCGACTCATGGCTACACCAGTCTGGGTGCAGCCAACACTGACTGTCCCCAGCCGACCCCATCAACAAGTAGCCACCAACCACCATTGCCTGGAACCCTGGGATCAGGATGTCAGAGACGAGGGACTTTGGAGCCAGGATTCCAGGCCAACACCCTCTCCCCAAGGGCAGAGGAGGCAGGAAAAGAGAGAGACCCACCCCAGACACACGGGTGTCTCAGCCTGAGACCTCCCACCCTCCCAGGAAGCGGTCCTCAGCCCTATGTCCCAAGTCACGCGGGGATCCTTTAAAACACGGGTGCCAAGGGGCTCTCCTCAGGGACGTGAATGTTGCAGGTCCAGTAGAGCCTGTCTCCAAGAGCATCCCTCACTCCCCAGGCTCCTATGGGCAGTCAGGGGGGCACCCTGAGTCACGGGAGAGAAGCCTACCCGCAATCTCGTGGCCGGTACTGGACCTACCTGCGCCCCACAGGTCGGGAGACCCCCTTCTGGCACCAGGAAGTCACAGCTACGTTCTACAGTGCTTGGTTGTTTAAAAATCACTTGCACATTGTCTAGGCTCTCAAATCCTCAGTCTTCTGACTGGCCAAATGGGAATAATAATTGTTCTGCAGTTTTTTTGTGAGATGCAAACAGAGAATTAAGAAAACAGGTAGTGAACTGCTATGTGCCCTAGAAAGGCAGGGATGGGGACGGTTCATTGTCCTGTGACTTCCACTGTGAGTCGGCGGGAACTCCTGCTTCCATAGGGAAGACGCCTACAAGTTTGAGGTTGCCGACCCTTCACAGCAGGGCTGAGTCTTAGGCCTCCTCCACTTTCTGTGACTGCGGGGTCAGGATTTACGCACGCCCATGGGTTCTACAGGCCCCAGCCCCGTCCCCATGCTCTGGAGGCAGCCTAGAACCCACCAGGGTCCCAGGGACCCTACGCCATAGCCAGGGCAATCATCTATAAACACAGAGAAGACACACCAGGAGATTCGGGCCCAGGAGCAACACCATTCTCCAAAGGTCCTCCCCTTCCTGGGTTTACGGGCCCCATGAAACACAGACCTGGAGGCGATGACTTGTGGCTCAAGAGTTCCAAGTTTGGGCTGGCCATAGGATCGGAGGGCCAGGTGTCCTCTGATTGCATCTCTTGTGAGCATAGAGCTCCCTGTGGGACAGGGGAGACTGTGCAGGGGGGCTGGATGCTCCGGCTGGGGGAGGACGGGAGGAGCTGGAAGAGCAGTGTGGCTCCTCTGGGCGGGGCAGAGAGGCCCAGGGGTGACACGCAGGCCCACCCCATCCCTGGACCCTTCGCTTGTGGGTGAGGGTCAGGACACTGACGTCCTGACCTTTCGTGCCCACCGCCACCACCCGAGGACATCAGTCTCTTGGATGACCTCCACAGACAGACACAACACACAGGAGAGTACGAGGGCTCCCGAAACGTGGGCCTCCACCAACCTATTCTGACTGTGCAACAGGTCTGGTCCCACCGCCCTCAGCTAGCACAGAGGATCAGTTCAGCTCCCCAACGTGGAGGTGGGTAGGGGTCTGTACACCTGGCACGTCTGTTGGTGCTTGATCCCTCCCTTGAGTCTTGCTGCTAGGTGAGAAGGACAGGCATATAGCAGCTCGCGAAGCAGACGCAGGACGTCTACCACGTTCAATGCAAGAAGTCATGGGCCAAGGAAAAACCCCACTGGAAATGGCACAGATGGGAGGGAGGGCGATCCCAGTGCCAAAAGCCCAGAAGGCGGCCGGGGGCCTGCCCAGAGGAGAGGTCACCCAGAGATCACCTGCTGATCCCACATGGAACAAACTCCAAGCGTCAGGGCCAAGAAAGAAATCGCCAAGGAAGATGTGAACGGGTTTGGGTTGCGTGAAAAGTTAAAACACTGGTTTGTCAAAATACATTGAAAATATACATTAAAAACTGAGGAAAGTGGTCAAACATATCATTTCACATCCTTCATAATGATCTCATACAAACATCAAGCACTTAAGAGATACACCGACCATTCTCTCAAATGCTGAGTTGAAAAATAAAAGCTAGACAATGTGGGGAAAAAAAATTCAACCTCTCTGACTATCAAAAAAATCCCAAGTAAAACAGCAGGGAGCTACCTTTAGTTAAACATAAAATCATAATAATACTTGGCTGGCCAGGATGTCTTCGAGGGACATGCGTGTGTGAACACAGCTGGAGATGGTGGAAATTGGATTAACTTCTAGGAAGCAATTTGGCAATATGTATTAAGAGCTTTTAAAATGTTTATACCTTTTGATTCTGTAATTCTACTTCTGGGAATCTGTGCTACGAAAATAATCTGAAATGCAGGCAAAGGTTTATGCTCAAAGATATTCTTCAAAGTGGAATTATAAACAGACTAGCAGCCCAATCACTGAATAATGTTTAAATAAATGATGGTACGGATTGTACCAGATTGCAGCCATTAAAAAGTATTTTATGGGGAATTTTTAAAGCTCTTGGAAAAGCTTGGATGACAACCTAAATTGCTTTAAGGCCTTTATACATACGACCACTGTACGTATTCATAAAGTGCAGGCGGCAAACACTGACTGGAGAGAAATCTACTGAGGTGTTAAAAATGTTGCCTCTGGGTGGTGGAACTTGGGCCTTGTCCTGGTTCTTTTACTCTGCTTTTGAACTTGAGACCGCTGGCTTATATTTTTAGGATGGAGGAGAGTAAAAGAAGCTGTAAGGCCCGTTTTGAGAATGAGAGGTAGCTGGAGTGTGTGCATTAGGATGGGCAGTGGGAATGGGAGATACCACCTGGGTTTCTCCATAGGGGCAAGAAGAGGTGGACAGACATGCCCAGGCTTCTCTACAGGTACAGGAGGTGGAGGGAGGTGGAGGCAGGTGGAGGGAGCTCTCCCGGGGTAAGAGTTTTCTGGGAAGGGCTGGCAGAGGGCCATGAGGGCTTCACTGTATTTAATGATCTCCTGAGATAAGGTTTAAGAAAAAAATGTTTTGGAAATGAACTCACCTAGCAAGTGTGAAGGGGAAATTTCTTTCCAACCTTGAACTCCTGTCCTTGACAGAGGGCCAGACAGACCTGCAGCATCCCTGAACGGCCCTGTTTCCCTTTCCTAAGAGGAAGTGATGGAGTTGCCAGTCCCGGTAGGCATGAGTCAGTGAGCAAGTACAACACCTGGTGAGCTCCTGCCTGCGGGACCCACGGTCGCCCGGCCTAACCCCTGCACCTTCCAGGGACCGGAACCTCCCAACTCCCAAGAGCACACTCATGGCAGATGAGCTGACACACAGCATGGCAACTTCCGGTGAACTTGATATTTACCTTCTGATGAGAGCATGTGTCTCTTTCTGCCATTCTTCTCGCACTTTGACCCGCATCTGTGTCTGAGAATGCAGCCTTGGTCAGCGGATGGGCCCTGGGACCCCACATCCCAAGTCCCACAGCCAGCCCAGTTTAGCCACGTATGCAGAAGGCCCTCCAGGCTCCAGCCTCGTGACCCGAGAACACTGTATTTTCCATCTGCGTTCAGTTAGAAAAAACCCACGTGCAAGTGGATTCAAACCCATTTTGTTCAAGGGTCAGCTGTATTTGGAACTGGGAGGAGGACAGGGAGTCTGCTCTCTGCCTCTCCCTGTGCTTAGAGTCCCCGAGTTATCCAGGGGGACATTGTCTTGGGCTGTCTGGAGACCCAGGGATGGAGGGGGTGGCGTTTTCTTTCTCTGTGAGGAAGAAAAGGGTAGAGGCAGCCCATGCAGGGAAGCACAGAGATCGAGTCCCAAAATGGGCTCAAGAACCGAGAAGTTGGTCTGAAGTTCCCAGGCTTCAGTGTCAGAGCCACAGCTGACTCAGTCCGCGACCTCGGCGAGTGTGGGGCAGTCTGGGATGGTGAGCTCATGTCCTGTCACTGCCGTAACAGACTCCTGCAAATAGAGCCGCGTGGGCTCTCTCCCAGTTCCTGAGGGTAGGCGTCTGTCATGGGCTTCACCACCCTGCAGTCTCACGGGACAGGGCAGGTTCTTACGTCCTTCCATGGCCCCAACCCCAGCCTGCATGTCCACACCCTCTCCTTCTCACCTGGACCCTCTTACCTCCATCTTGAAGGACCTTTGTGATAACCTTGGCTCCTGTGATCAAGGCCGACCACCCCATCTACAGAGCCTCAACTTAATCATGCCAGCAAAGCCCTTTGCCACAAGAGGCAATGCACTCACAGGGCCCGGTATTCGGGGTGGCTTTCTGGGACCCATTGTTCAGTCGATGGGAGACAGATAGCCTCATGTGCAACTGTTCATGAACACTCCAGGGCCAGGCGCTGGCTAGGGCTGAGGTGACTTCCCAAGGCGCAAACAGCCTGACGGAGAACACAGGAATACACAGGTGTGTTCCAGAGGCCGGTTGCATGAAACAAGGCCATGTGAGGGTGGAGGAAGGTGTGGAGATGGTCACAAGTGGTGTCTGTGCACTAGACATGGCAGTCAGCAGGAATTGATAGGCAGACTATGGGTTACACATCACATGACTATCCCATGACCGTTCCATGACCAGCACGTGACTCACATGACCATGGTGGGCTCCCTCGGGGAGTCTGCGGCCCAGAGCTCATGGGGGGAGGCAGAGGGAGATGGGACAGTGAAGGCAATTTAGGCTCCGATTGTGGGGTCTTGGAGGAGCAGATGAGGGGGTTTCCGTGGAGGAATGGGGGAGGTTTGATCTCCTGTGACCAGGTGTTGCAGAGAAAGTCCAGCCAGGCTGGAGGCCGGTGACAGTGTCAGGTGGCCGCCTACTGTCCTCTGGCAAACTGAGCCTTATCTGGACCGTCCTGGGAAAGAAGGCACAAGGCCCCTTTTGCGTCTCCCTCCATGAGACAGAGAGGGCCACTTTGCAGGCTGCCAGGCTGGGTCTATGTGGCCCTACTCACTGAACCTCTCTGACCTCAGTTTTCCCACTTTGGAAACGGGCCCTTTCAAGACCTACCCAGCCTCCTCCTAGGGCCAGGTGTGCTAAGGAGGGACTCTGGAAATGAACAGACTGGGACTGATGTCAGTGTCATGTCCGTGCTGCCGAGAACCGTCCAACGAAGCAGAAAATCATGGAATTTTAGATGTCAGAGATCACCCAGCCTGGTGGGTTCCACGTAAGCATTAGCGAGTCTGATTTGCAGCCAGGGCTGGAGAAGCGTCCCCCAGGTGAGGCTCAGAGGGGCTGGGGACTTGGACGGTGGGGCACTGGCTCACCCTCCCCACTAAGGAGAGTGGGATGAGGGAGACAGAGGAGAGGTTAGAAAATCGGCAGAGGATCAGGCAGGCCCCCTAGGGGTCCACCCAGCAGGGCCTGCTCATCTCAGGCCCAGAGCTACCCCACCCCACATCAACCGCAAGCTGAGGGGGCGGGCACCAGCCAGGCCATTGCGAGGCAGCCCCCGGCAAAGCTGTCTGGTCAGTAGGGAGGCCTGACCAGGCCAGCCTCCTGCTCCCTGGACCCTCAGACTCCCATCTGGCAAGAACGCCAGTGGTTACCGGCTAATTAAGTATTGTAAAGCTTTGTTCTTATCATAATACAGAAACAATACCGCCAGTCTGCATTATAACTGCCCCTCCCTCCCCCACTGGACAGTATGCTTTGTCTAAGATGTTCAGCCTGAAGCAAATATCAGAGATGCCATCAAAATCCCTCCTTTTATAGAAGGGAGGCAGGGACCAGCTGGATCAGGGATGTGGTCAGTCACTCCCCCCTAGCCAGGCACAGAGGAGCCAGGTGGGAACCCAGGGCCCTGCTCTCCGGAGAGTGTTCTTGGCAATCCACAGTAGAAGTGCTGAGTGTTCTAGGGTCCGTTCAACACATCACTCTAGCGGGGGCATCTGGGGCCAAAAATCTGGGACTGTGCTAGGCCAGGCACCCCTCCCCGTGCCCCACGTTCACCCAGGGAGAGAGCAGTCTGTGTGAGAGGAGACTCTCCTGTGGGCTGTCCACCGGGCCCCCAGAGCTGTGGGTCTGAGGACTCCAGAGTATATTGGAAGTGGACCACTCTGCCGCTCTCCCCCCTGGAAAGCGGGACCCCAGCAGGCTGCGGGGTGGGGGGATCTTTCTTCCTCTGGGCCTGTTGGTGTTGCCACCAGCGTGGCCGGTGGAGATGCCATGTCTCCTTGGGCCTTAGGATGTGAACAGCAGGGCGGATTGACATGGGCCCTGAGCCTGCCACGGGGCCAGTCCGCCAGGCAGTCGGTGACCCTGGTGTATGTCTGTGTCTCTCCAGGAACATCCCGAGGCTCCAAGATGGCACTGCAGAGCACCTTCACCTGCCGGGACAGGACAGTGCTACAGCTGGGACGGGCCTGCGACTTCCACTGGGACTGTGCCCAGGGCGAGGACGAGGGCCAGCTGTGCCGTGAGTAAAGCCACCGTCCCACCACACCACGCCCACAGCCCCTCCTGCCCCTCCTGCACCCACTCCAGGCTGCCAAGCATGGACAGTCTTCCCCACACCCGTGGATGCTTGTGACTCCCCTCCCAGCAAAGCCATGCGGTCTTCAAGAGGCAGAGCTGAGATGCATGATCAGAAGTGACCAGTCCTCCATGGCCTGGGCTCATGTGAGGCAAGGCCCAAACAAGGTCTTGAGAGAGACACTCTCAGCAGCCTCAAGGCACTGGGACAGCATACAGGGTAAAGCCCAGCTACACGTGACACTGAAGCCCGCCACACCAGACTCCCTGCCTCATCCACCTCAACCGCCTCTTACCCTCCCCACCTTCCATCACCCTGGCTCCTGCTGGCTGAAGCCACCTCACAGCTCCCTCCGGCCTCTGTGGTCTGTCGCTGGGCCCCTCTGCCCAGAGACCCGTCCCGTTCTCAGGTCCCGTCTACTCTTCCAAGACTGCCCTGGGGTCGACTCTGCCAGGAAGCTTCCCCCGGTCTCTCCCTCAAGGACAATTGTCCCTCTTCCTCTAAACTGCCCCCCAACTCGGCGTACCCATCCAACGCCCTCCCTTCCATCACTTTCTGCTAATCCCTTTGAGGTAAAGTGTGCGTGCCATACAACTCCCCCACCTCAGTGTGCACTGCGGCACCCCGTGGTTCTAGTCTCAGGGTTATGCAACCCTATCCTCGATCTAATTCTAGAGCGTTTTGTCACCCCAGAAAGGAGCCCCCAGCTACCTCTCCCTCCACATTTTGCTCCATCCCCCCTCACCCCATCACCTCCCACCTGAGCCAGCCACTCACCTTCTCTCTGTTGATTAGCTGTACCCATTCTGGGCATTTTCCTAGGAACTGAATCATGCCGGGTATATCCTTGGGGGGTTAGTTTTCTTCAGTTGGAACAACGTCTTGGAGGTCGCTCACACTGCGGCGTGCGCGGGGCGTCCCTCCCTTTTATGGCAGAATCCGATTCCATTGTGTGAAGATGCCACATTCCACTTCTCTGCTCATCAGCGGACGGGCACGTGGGTTGCTTCCGGTTTGGGACTATTGCCCTTATGCTGCTGTGAACCTGCCGGCACAAGTGTTTGTGTGGGCGCGTGTCCTGAATTCTCTTGAGTATATACAGCTAGGCCATGTGACGATTCCACACTGGACATACTGAGAGCCTGCCGAGCTATTTCCAAAGCAGCTACTCTGCACACCACAGTGTGTGAGAGTTCTGACATCTCCACACCCTGGCTGGTACTTCTCCGTCGGCTTTCTACTCTGGCCCTGCTGTGGGTGCGTGGCCATTGTGTGGAAGGGAGGTGATTTTGTGTCTCTCATCCTCTCTATGGACAGGCTGGGCCTGGTCACTTCCCTGTACCAACAACACCAGCACAGCTTGGGTGCTCCCTGACTCCTCTTTGACTGGACTCTGTAGAGGTCATGGTTGGCTGTAGCCCGGCAGGTGTTGAGGACAGGAGACACCCAGCCAGGGCTCCCCATGGGACACGCTCTCTGCTGCCCCATGAGGTGTGACCCCACTCGAGCGCCTTGTGTGTTTGCCGGGGAAGCCATGCATGTGCAGGTCACACACCATGAGCTGGAAAATGTGTCAGACCCTGGGGAGAGGTGAGGGACACGGCGCCCGCCCACAACATTGATGGTTTGGCACGGGCAGGGTAACCTCAGAGGCTGAACTGGGAACGAGGCAGGCAGGGGTGAGGGCTCATTCTCAGGCCAGTGTGAGGCAGCCACTGACCCGAGGGATTTGCAAAATAGCTTTAAAACCTCACCGTGCCCCCAGCCACCTGGACCCCTTGGGGGAAAAGATGTATTCACTCTCCTTGAAATGAAGCGATGATGAAATCCATTTCTCAGTTTTACACTTGACATTCAGGTGACATTTTCCAATCACAGTGGGGCTGAGCTGTGTTTCAGAGAACCAGGCCTACTCTGCACCTGCCCCGACCTCCTCCAGGGCCCTGCCTGCCCCCATGTCCTGCACAGAGCCAGCCTGTCCCAGCGAGGGTCGGGCCTGTGTGCATCCTGTGCCCCAGTGTCTGCAGTGTGCCCAGCAGTGCCTTTGAGCCACATGCCTTTGCAATGGCATTTAAAGGGTTGTTTGATACTCACTCCCCAGCTGGGACATGGGCCAGGCGGGCCATGCCCCGACCTACAGACAGGAAAATGAAGACCAGGTCCAGGCCATTGACTTGCTCAGGGTCACATGGCGTGTCCAGGACAGAGCTAGGATGACAGTCCTGAGCCCTCAGGAGTCAGCCCATTACTGTGGACCCAGGGCATTTCCACGACTTCACACCTGCCACGGCAGGTTCCCAGCCAGCTCTAGGCTTGGGGTCAGTCAGTGCAGGACCAAGGGCAGGAGCCTGGGGCCCGGCGGTTTTTTTCAGTCGCATTGGAAGAACTGTCAGGATCCCAGCTCCAGCCTGGAGAACACCCCCAAAGGCTGGGCTGCAGAGGCAGTGCTCCCTTTAGAGCCCCTCTCCCTGCCTCTCCCTACCCTGGCTCAGCAGCACCCCCAGCAGAGATGCTTTTTTCTTGCTTGTGTGTCCTTTCTCTGACTCTGTGGCAGTTTCCCTGCAGCACTCATGCTGATTCCAGAACCCTCCCTTACTGTGACACTTGCCCTGGCTGCCCTGGGCTGAGCCTCACATGCCAGGAGCCGCTGGGAGCCCTTGCCAGGTGTAAGCTCACCCTACCCTCCCAGCATCCAGCATGTGCTCCCACGCCACCTCAGAGCCGAGGAAGCTGGGGGTCAGGTGACCCATGAATGACCTGCCTGCGAGCCGGTGGCTGAGTGGGGTTCCGACCCAGTCTCACTTCAGAGCCAGGCCCTCGACCCATTGTGGCTGAGGCGCGTGTTGAGTTTGGCTGTGCTGAGCACTGCGTCCAGTCACAGACCTGCCAGGATGCAGGGCCAGGAAGAGTCCCTTTCTGGGGGGCTCCAACCACCAACCTCCTCCTCCAGGCCTCTGTTTCCCCTCCTGTAACACGAGGCCTGCCGCGCTGAAGTCTGGGGAGTAGCAGGTGCTTGGATCCACTCCTGGCTCCGGGGACACTCAGCAAGTGCAGCCAGGATCATCGGCGTTGCAGCTGTTCTCTTCATGGGAGTGGTTTCCAGAACCAACGCCCGAGTCCCAGGGAAGGGCTCCCGATGGCACAGGCCACCCCACGGTCTGGAGCCTGCAAAGGCATCTTCTCTGCCAGGTGCTCACTCTGTAGCTCTGTGGGGGCCCTCGTGAGGACCATGCGTGTCGGGTCAAGGCCTCCCATGGCTGGAGCTTGGAGGGAACAGAACACAGGTCGCATGTCATCCCTCTGCAACCCTTGGAGACGCTAGGGGTTGTCCAGGGCATCGGAAGGGTCTGAGGGGTCATGGCACTTCCTTGCACCGCCAGACCCACACCCCGCATGCCACTCCCTTCCCCCAACCAGCACAGTCATCCGTAGGTTTCTAGTTAGACATGGCCAAATCTGAGGGACATGCCCAGATACTGATCACACTGAAGGACATCTGCTGGCCTGCTGGACCCCTGTGTCCCGATGTCCCGGCGCTTCAGCATGCGGCTCCCAGCAAGGGGCCATGCGTTCCCCCCTCCCCGATGCCCTGGGGTAGGGGGTCAGTGAACGCCGAGTGTTGCGGGCAGAGCATGACCTTGCACAGACTTGGCCTCTCACCTGACTGGTGGGATCACACCTTCTACCAGGCAAAAGCCGTTTCTTAGTTTTTTATTTATTGGAAAATAAATCATGCTGATAGCAAAACACTCAGAAAATCTAGAAAAGTACACGGGAGAAAATAACAACTGCTACACACCCCCCTTCCCACCAGACGCCCAGAGAGAACCGCCACACTTTGGCATATTTCTTCCAGTACTTTCCCCACGACTCTTCATTTTCAGGAAGACATAGAGCACGTATTGATCCAAACATTAGCGGAGTTGTCGCGGAGAGGAAAGGCCTGGCATACACGTGGCCGTGCCAACCGCTACACACAGGCCCTGTCTCCATCACCTACCAATGCGTCTCTCGTAGGGGACTTGGTGTCACGATGGCTGGG
>NW_007246171.1:375368-421762 GCF_000164805.1 Carlito syrichta
GCGCCAGGGTGCCCGGGGTCCCAGGAGGGGTGCTGAGCCTCGGGCTTTGAGTCAGCAGGCTGGCACAGAGGCTCCCAGGTGACCTGGACGCAGCGGACCAGGCCACACCTAAGTGGAAGAGAGCTGGAGGGCCGAGTCACTCCCACTTTGCTTAGTCCCGCGACACGCCCCCACTGAGCAGGTGCCTGGGTGGGGGAAGAGGGAAGGCTGGGCCAGGGGAAGTCCACGTGTGGGCCAGCCCTTTGGGTACCTTTGGCTCAGCAGCAGGCCTCGGCGGTGCTTCCCCTAATCCACCAGTCCTGCTCTGACCCCACCTACCCCACTGCCCCCCCAGGAGTGGCTTCTGGCTGGACACACCACCCTGAGAGTTGGCAGTGACGAGGATCTGCTCACCCTCCCACTGCGTGTTTCCATGGTCTCATAGCTTGTCTGTGGACCGTCCTGTGGGCTTGCCTGCCTTCTCCTCCCCACGCCATTTTTCAATCAGTCAAAAGGAAACATAGTTCTGTTCCCAGCCATCGTGACACCAAGTCCCCTACGAGAGACGCATTGGTAGGTGATGGAGACAGGGCCTGTGTGTAGCGGTTGGCACGGCCACGTGTATGCCAGGCCTTTCCTCTCCGCGACAACTCCGCTAATGTTTGGATCAATACGTGCTCTATGTCTTCCTGAAAATGAAGAGTCGTGGGGAAAGTACTGGAAGAAATATGCCAAAGTGTGGCGGTTCTCTCTGGGCGTCTGGTGGGAAGGGGGGTGTGTAGCAGTTGTTATTTTCTCCCGTGTACTTTTCTAGATTTTCTGAGTGTTTTGCTCTCCCTGGATCCATGGCCAGGTGGAGCCAAGGATGAGTCCAGAGGTGGGGAGTGCCAGGTCCTCCTCCTTCCTGTCCCCACAGAGGCACATGCAGCCCCAGCAGGCCTCCGGGAGGCAGCGGGACGAGGGCTGTTTCCTCCCTCGATCAGGCATGGAGAATGATGAATTAGCCGCCACCCACCCAGCCCTCCTCACACCACGCCAGCTGCCATTGAAGGGCTCTCCCACCCCCTCATCTCGCCCTCATGCTGGCCCAGGGAGACAGACGCCAGTGTCACCTCTTCTTCGACCCGAGGCCCCAGGGGAGGCATGACTTGCGGAAGATCACACGGGGGGACATGGAGAGGCTGGACAAGGGCGCACAGTTGGAACTCCGGTGCTGCTGTGACCTCGACACCCGTCGTGAGGCTCAGATCTCCCCTCCCCCCTCCACTCGTCCCTGCCCATTCCTTCTGCCAGGAGCCCGTGGCCTGCCGGGACCTTCCATCATGGGCTTTGGCCGTGAAAGCTCACTCATGAAGGACACTCCCTGAGAAGGTCACTTGCAGTCACTATCGGCCTCTCAGAAGGCACGGACATGGGATCCTTGAGGGGGGAATAAAAAAATGAGACAGAAAGTTTCCCTCAGCTACGGGATCTTTAATCACAGGAGCATGCAGGGTTTGGGAGAAGTGATTTCTTCAGGGGACGTGATCAGGAGAGACGCTTGAGCCCGTGACAGCCTGTTAATTTAGGATTCTGCCTCTGTGTGAAACGCAGAGTTGGGCTGAGTCGTAATTCACCAAGGTGCTGTCACAGCCGGGAGCGTGGGGGCTCTCGTGTCAGCTGCCACCAAAGAGGCTGAGACAGGAGGGACGTGGTGGGCAGCGGGCTCCAGAGAGCGTCTTCCTCCTCCATGGACATGGGCTCTCCCAGCTGGACCTGGTGCAACCAGAACTGCGGAGTCGCCTGGAAGGGCTCCTCGCTTCCAGAACCTTCCCTGCGCCCCGTGCAGGGTGCAGCGGACACATGCTCCCTCCAGCCCTCTCCCTCCCTCCTGTCCTCCCTCTGGGGCAGCAGGGACCTGGGCCGTCTAGAAAGCTGACAATGGGCTCTTCCAGGGGCCCTGAGACCAGTCTGGTGTGGGGAGGGGAACGCGTGCCCTAGGTGCTAATGGCAAAGCCAGGACTGCATGGTCAGGACAGGCTCAGCTACAGTCACCTCCCCCACATTTCGGTGGCTTCAGATAACATCTGCAGTGCCTGTTCACCGAGGGGCAAGGGTGGCAGGGGCCCCATCCACACGGTCACAGGAGTATCCCAGCTGGTGGGGTCCTCCAGCATCATGGCAGTTCCCCGGGAACAAGTGCTTACTTCCATCACTCGAGCAGGGGCAGAGAGAGTCAGGACTCCCACAGGGCTTTCCACAGCCTCCTCCCTCGGGGACACAGCACTCCCCTCCCCTCAGGGGCTGGAGCACATCATGTGGCATGGGGAGATGGAAAGCTTGAGCAACATGTGTATCTGCAGACAGGGGTGAGTTGAGGGACCCAAACCCGCCCCCCCAGCACCCCACCATGTGTCATGTGTCCTCCATTAGAGATGTGTCCTTCTGGTTCTTCCTGGGGTCAGGTTCACCATGGGTCAGTAGAAAGAGTCCAAGATTGAGAAGCAGAAGATCTGGGTTCAGGTCCCAGCGGGGTTACTTACTCACTGTGCTTCACATTTCTGAGCCTCGGCTTTGTCATATGTTAAGCTGAACTCACTGTATCCGTGCTGTGAAGTTGTTATTGTTACTGTCCTCTGCAGATCGGCCCATGCTGCATTCTGGTTTGGAGACTCCTATTCATGCCAGTTCACGTCATCAGACATCTAGCATGTGACTGGGAGCTGTCACTGTTGAGGACACTGTGTCATGCCTGCCTGTGGGACTCGACATCCTGCATTTTGCCGTCAGTCATTTTGAAATGATGTGCCCTGTGTCTTGCCCACAGGTAGACTCCCCGCCGGATTTTACTGCAGTTTTGAGGATGGCTTCTGTGGCTGGACCCAGGACACTCTGTCACCCCATGCTCCCCAGTGGCAGGTTGGGACCCTGAAGGACGTCCAGCTCCGGGACCACCAAGGTACCCACCCACCACCCCCCTTCCCTTCTCCCTGGTGCCCATCCTGATGCCCATGTAGACAGACAGAGACTCACGGCCCATCCCAGGGCTGGGTCTCTCCTTGCAGGGCAAGCTGAGCGCCTGCCCAAAGTTTGCTGGGCGCTCCCCACAAGTCCCTCTTCATTTTGTGATGGCGCACGTCTGTTGTCCCAGCTCCCTAAGGAGGTCCTGAGGGACACAGAAGGGCATCAGTCATGCTGGGGATTTCAGGGCACCTAGAAGTCACGAGTAACACCAGCACCCATGTCCACAGCACTGGCCACCTACAAAAGCTCCTTGGTCCCAGAGGCTTCCAGAGGTTTCTTCCGCCACTATGTGGGGTTGGGGCTCCCACTCTCCCAGGCTCATGGGCAGAGCCGTGCTTAGAAATCACCAGAAGTCAGTCTCCCAGGCAGGGCACGGGTCACAGAATGACCTGGGCTTTGGACAGGGCATGAGAGACTGCTGGTCGTGGAAGCCGTGGGGCGGCAGTACACTGGTGTAGCTGCAGGTGGAGTGGGGTATGGGGAGGCCATGAACCTCGGAAGATGGGAGTTTAGTTGCCAGAGTACGGCACTGGGACCTCACAGGCAGTCTGGAAACGAAGGCCTTTGTGTGGCCCGGTGTTGATGGCCACACCAGAGGGCGTCCTCGGCCTCGTAGGCCAGAAGCCAGTGTCCCCAAACAGGCTTCCAGGCTGGATGGAAACCTTGCCCAGTCCATGAACCCCACACCTGGCTGCTGCCAACATGCATCTGTGACCCTTTCCTCCCCTGCAGGCCACGCTTTGCAGCTCAGCACCACGGACGGCCCCGCTGCTCAAAGTGCCACGGTGACCAGTGCAACGTTTCCTGCTCCGATGAAGAACTCTCCATGCGAGGCAAGTCCAGTCCCCTTAGCTCTCTGACTCCCCCCAGTCCCTTGTCACCGCCCGAGGAGTCCAAACAGATTGAGAAGTGACTGGATGGCTGGGCTAGGTGCTGTCCCGGGGAAGAAGATAGGGGAGCCATTTGTGACATCTCCCAGACACAGCATGTCCCTCCATACAGGGGCATCCCATCTGCAGAGCCCCATGCCTCAGACACCCATGCTCCACCCCCCGAGCTATCTGCAGGGGGACCTTGACTTAATCAAACGCAGAAAAGCTCTTCCAGGGCATCCCAAGGGAGCACAACAGGGATTTAGGAACAACTTCCTCCAGAATCCCTCCCAGAAGCAGCAAGCTCTGATCATACATTTCATTCCCATAGAGCATCAAAAATTGGATTGACATAAATTTCACTCAGACCTCAGTGGCGCTTGGTGAGTTGCTCCAAGGCCACGTGGCTCCTGGAACTTGATCTCGTGAATGTGAGGATGCAAGGGCTGGCGGCATGTTCCTTGGCAGATGGTCGTGTTCTCCAGGGGTCAAGACAAGTACAGAAGACCCCAGCATGACAGTGACTGAGCTTGGGGACTCTGGGGAGCTCTTGGACTCTGAGTCCAAGTCAGGTTCCACCACTGATTGTACAATTTGTTTTGGCAGTTAATTCACCTCTCAGGGACTCAAGTTTTCCCACCTGGAAAATGGACACACTACTATTGCCTACCCCAAAGACGTGAGGATTAAGTAGGTGATGTGTGTAAAGGGCTTAGAAGAGCATCTGGCCCAAAGCACTACAACAGTTATCCAACAGTACCTGGTGCCCCATGTACACATTCAAGAGAAGAACAAACTCAGGCGCGGTGGCTCACACCTGCAATCCCAGCACTTTGGGAGGAGGTGGCGAGGGGATTGCTTGAGCCCAGGGGTTTGAGGCCAGCTTGGGCAACTTGGCGAGACCTCATCTCTACAGTAAATCAAAAAATTAGCTGTGCGTGGTGGTGTATGCCTGTAGTTCCAGCAACTTGGAAGGCTGAGGCAGGAGGATTGTCTGAGCCCTGTAGCTCGAGGCTACAGTAGCTGTGATCATGACCCTACACTACAGCCTGGGTGACAGAGTAAGAGTCTGACTCAAAAAAAAAAAAGGAAAGCAGGGGAGAAGAAGAGGTCCTTTGCCAAAACTCAGACTAAGCTCCAGAAACTCACAGGAGAATTCCCTGCCTGACTCGGTTTCAAGAATAGCCATGTGCCTTCCAAGCAATTGCTTCCCATGGAGTTGTGAACATTGGGAATTTGACCAGATCTGCGTGCCCTCCTTGGCCAGTAGAAACCCCGGGGGAGGTGGCTTTCAGGCCAACAGAGGAACAAGACAGGAAGAATCAAGCCCTGCAGAGGTCTTGTGGAATAAAAACTGACAGCCGTAAAACAAGCAGGAACGGAAAGGGTGTGTAGATGCTATTGGTAATAGGAGTGGTTAGGAAGCCCAGGACCCCGGCCAGCAGGTGGGCCATGTGATGTGTGACTGGTGGCTGCCTGGCCTGGCCTGATCCTCCTCGCCCTCCTCTGGATTATCTTGCTGGACGTGGTGTGCCCGGGAGTCACCTTATAGTCTCTGTGGATGGAATCTGGCACACATCAATTGGTTCATTAGATGGAATCATATTTGAGATTTGCCACCTGATGCAGATGGTGGCATGACACGTCATCGCTGGCAGTCCCAGGCCCCTGAGAGCAGGTACCTGGAAAGGGAGGCATTTAGGAGAAAATCCACAGAGGGACAGATGACTGGCCCACCTAGGGGGACAGGAAGACCCTTAAAAGCATTTGACCTTTACATTCACTCTTCGCTGGATTTCATATGAGGCGAGTTCCAGAAAAAGAAATGTCAGGGTAAGAATGATATTATGCTAATTCTTCATGCCTCTAATCACCTCCGAGCTGATCAATAGCTTAGACAGGCAGTTGGTTTCCTGGCCTGTCTCATTTTTCCCACAGTCGAGTTTGCTCTGGGCCGTGTCCGCGTTCTCCTGCCCTTTCCCAGGCCTGGCTCTGTGACCTCCTAGAGGGAGGGAGCTGCGTCCATACCACCTGCGCAATATTGATATTTATACAGGGTCACATTCACAGTGGTTCCCACTCCGGTTTCCAGACCGTTTGCCTAATGCTGATGGGCCAGCCAGCTCCCACTGCGGGAGGAATGTTTTCATCAGGAATATAAATAACCAGATAGGAATATGCGTTTCCAGGTTTGTGAGCCCTGACGTTTATTTTATCCGAACCCTAAATGCCAAAGGCAAGACTTGACTTCCTTCTCCAGGCCGGCCTTTCATGGGGCAGGGGAGCAGGGTCGGTGGCTCTGCCACAGCCTGCGTGCAGCTAACTTGGGGATTCTGAGCCCACCTGCCCTCCAGGGACCTCCACTGGCTGAGGGCCCGAGTGCAGGGAGGCAGACGCTGGGCAGGGCTGGGGTACAGGTCCCAGTGAGCTCCAGGGCCAACGCCCAAGACCGAGCAGCTGCCGCAGATCCCTTGCTGGGTTCCGGGGCATCTGGTCGTGCATCTCAGAATGTCTTCTCAAGAAACCCCACCATCAAGGCATTCCCAGGAAACTGGTGGCATCGCCAGTGGATTTTCTTCAAGCACCAGAGGCAAGCCGGCTTGTAGGTCCATGTCTCTCCAACTCAATCACCTGGAAAATGTGATAAATGCAGGTCCATGGGTCCCACCCTGGACCTGCTGAAAGATGTCCCTGAGTGAGGCCTGGAGCTTAGCATGTTCAAGTCCCTCCCTCGGTGAGTGGAGGCACACTGAGTTTCAGGGCCATTGCCAGCTGGGACCAAGAGGCCTCCCGAGCCCACACAGGGTGTCTCCTCCGTGACCTGTGGCCCAACAGTGTGGCGTCACTAGCCTTTTAGACAGAGGAATCAGAGCAGGGGTGCAGAGGGTGACCGAGGAGACGGAGGGGCTGGGAGAGCCCATGAACCAGGCCAGGCCGGAGCCCGCTATGACGGCAGCACAGCCAAGGCTCCGTGGGGCTTCCAGAAGCCCCTGTAGCCACCATGGCCACCTAATGCCCGGCTGCAGGTGCGACCCTCTCGGCCCAGGTGCACCAAACATGAATATGTAAAGGCTCCACCAGCCGCCAGCCGCCAGCAGGCTGGCCTGTGGCTCCGAGTTTCTCTCCACCCCCCGACAGGGGAGCCACTCACGCTGTATTCTGAGTCGACTTTATCTTTATTTCTGTTTTGCTGAGCTCTAGTCAAATAATGAGCGTTGCCAGCAGGAAGGGGCCCATGTGGCCCTTGGGTGCTGCCAGGCCCAGCCCATCGTGGTCCGCGACCCCATGGAGGTGTCTGCAGCTGGTAATAAGAACCAGGCATGGCATCTCCACGCATCAGCTTGAGCAGCTCAAGAAGTTCTATGGGGCTGGAGTTCCATTTTATTTGAATAGCCTGCCTGTGACTAGAATAATCTAAGTCGTGTTCTCAGGCCAGAACGAGGCCTGTGGGATGTGGGCTTTCCTCACCCCCTTTCCCTCAGATGTGGGGCAGTTCTCCTTCTGGGAGCTGCAGAGTTCAGGGCCTGGAGGTAGGTTGGGCCCCCTGTTTGTGGTGGTCAGGTCCCTTCTTCTGGTTGTCTTACCTGGCCAGAGCTGCAGCCAGAGTGTAAGCACATGCACACACATGCACGCACATGCACATACATACTCACACACAACACATGCATGCATGAAGACATGCACATTCATGCACACACACCCACGCATGCATGCACATGCATGAACACATACATACTCATTCATGCACACATGCATACATGTGCAGGCACATGCACGCAGACACGCATGCACACACTCACACATATACACACTGGGATCCTGGGACACAGTAGGTCTTCCTGCCCCTGACACCAGCCCTAGTGATCAAAAGAATCACCCCTGGTGAGCCCTGGGCTGTGACACCCGGTGGGCCCTCTGTGTCTACGTGGACTGGGAGGAAGGAGAGTAGCAATCTGTGTCCTAGAAACCAGCAAGGGTAGCCCAGAGGGACGCGGGTGGAGGCTGGCCCCTGGCATGGTCTCCAGCGGTGTATTGCAGCCTGCTCAAAGCCCCACGGAGGAAGGCCTGAGGGCTGCTCTCTGCTGGGTTTGTGGGACTCCCAGGCGCGGCCCCTCCCGCCACTGCTGAAGCAGCTGTGCTGACTGGGCCTATTCCAGCGCCCACCTCAGCTGCACACAAACGAGACTCGGGGTGGGAAAAAGAGAGGGACTTTTCTGACTGCTGGGTTTCCAAAGTGTATTAAACTTGAGGGCAAATACTACTGTGGAAAGCCCAGAGAGAGACAGAGAGCCACGGTCATCGTTGCCAGCAGCTTGGCACAGGGGGACAGGGAAGCAGAGCGACCCCCTGCATGACCCCCCCACCACACCCTCGACAAGAGCGGGGCCAAGGCCATGAGTGGAAGGTTGGACTCGGCTCACTTCGCAGAGCACCATCTGTGACATCTTGGGCAAGAGAGACCATCGTGGCGGGGCAGGAGAGAAACGCCCCCAAGATGCACAGCCAGGAAATACCAATCAAGACCAAACCAGATCCGGGCCTCAGCCTCATGCTCTTCCTGCCATGGGCCTGCCAGGGACAGACGGAAACTTCTCTGCTTAGGGGGGTTGATGCAAGCCCCAAAAGCATCAGCACTTCCGGCTCCGACTGTGTGTGGCAGTTTACCCTGTAGTCCCAGCTCTTTGGGAGACCAAGGACAGAGGATCACTTGAGACCAGCCTGGGCGACAGAGAACCCATCTCTCCAAGAATCAAAATAAGATACTTTTAAAAGTCATCAGGCCTGACACTTAACTCAGAGCTCCCGACTCCCCCACCATAGACCCTCACCTCTGTGGGCAGGAACGGCCTCATGTAACAGCCTTGTTCTCTGCTCGTCCCTCCATCAGCTCTGACTAGTCACCATGTCTAATTCCTGAGTGACCAAGGGGACCCGCTGCTCACCTAAGGGACCAAGTGGCATGTGTTCATGTGGGTGCATTCCTGGCCCCAGGTGGTCTAACTCATTTTAGCAAACCAGGCAGAGGAAGCCATTCCAAGAGGCCCTGTGGGTTTGACTCTGATAAGGCCATTATTCCCTGGATCCAGTCCACTTCCCACATGAACCATGGGTCCATTGAGGTAAAAGGGTGCTGTCCTCATCCTTCTCCTCACCCACTCACCCCCAGGCTGCGGCTAACAACTGGCCAAGGAAGAACAAGCCAGTCTCTACCGGGGCCTACCCGGGACCAGCCTCTGCCCCTGTGCCCCCCATGCTGACACTTTGTGGAGGTGTTAGAAACCCTGTTGGTAAACCACTGGGCCCAGACCACGTCATCTCTGCCTCACTGCGCCAAGACACCTCTGCAGGTATTTGGGGACCAGTATACCTCTCAGGCAGAGGCCCTGTGGGTACCCGTTCCCAGGCCATGCTGACGATTCTGCTCCCATCTCAGGAGAAGGGACATCAGCTCCTGGCATCAGTGGGGCCTGGGGCTGCCCCACACTCGCTGCCCTCTGCACACGCCTCTTTCACACTGGGGGCCGGGATCAGGACCCTGAGCAGGTACTGGCCTCCATCTGGGCTGTCCGCTCTCTGCCCAGGAGGACCTTGTGTGGGGCCCAGCAGGAAGCACAAAGCCCCTCTGGCTCCCACTGGGTGATGCTGACATCTGAAGTGAGTCAAGGATGCAGCTTTGGGTCCCGCCAAGTTAGGGAGCCCAGGATTGGTGCTCCAGCCCACTGCTGAGGCCTTCCGCCTTATGGGCTCACGCCCCCTCCCACAGTGTCTTCCACTGTCACCCTTCCTCTGCCCCATGAGTCACCCCGATCCCGATGCTGTGTCTGAGTTCAGAAGTCCCCCACTGGGCAGTGAGCGCCCATCACCTTGCATCCAGGGGAAGCGAGAGGAGACCGCAATGAGGCTGCTCTCTCATGAGGTCATTTCCAAATGACTTTTTCTCAAGACTCACCACATGAGGAGAAGATTCGGGCCCCACCTCCATCTCCGATGACAACCGTCCTCTGCACCTGTAAGTGCATCACCGTCCTGCAAGTCCCCTGTGTGCCAAAGACCACGGAGCCCTCCACTGCCACAGCCATCCTGGGTGTGAGTGGCATGGGCGGCACAGGCCAGGTGTGCAGCAGCTGTCTGAGAGTGAGAACATGAACTTCTCCCTCAAGGAGGGGTCCCAGGAAGGACCCTGATTTGTGCAGCCACACATCCCCCTGAAATGCCGCCCGGAGCTCTGGCACCTTCTTAACATTCTGCCACACTCTGTATTGTCTCAGCTAATGACCACTGTCAGAAAGAGAGACCACCCTCATCCTGAAGCATAGTCAGCCAAGCTTTGGACCACATAGCAAGGACAGGCTTTCATCCAGATCTCTCTGATTCTTAGAGTCTCAGACCAGTCTAGAATGGAGGACACATTGACCCAGTGTGTCCTCAATAAACATTCGCTGAATGACTAAACAGTCGATGTCCTTGGATTACAGAGGGGGAGTGCAAGTGCCTTGATCTTTGACAGGGAAGAGGGAACCACTGAAGGCTGCTGAGCCCCGAGTCAAGGATGGCAGGGACAGACAAGAAGATGCGACAGAGACAGCCAAGAGGATTCAGAAGGGAGAAAGCGTGGGGGCGGGGAGGCACTAATTTAGGGGCTATGGAGAGGTCAGCGTGTGAGCTCTGAAGGACATGTGACGCCATCTTGTCAGCACAAGGAGGAGATGAGTTGGAAGGCATCATGGAGGGATGGAGAGGCTAGGCAATGCAGTGGTGGGGCGGCAGGCGCCCTGCTGGCCACGCCGGGAAGGAGGGGACCTCTGGTGGAGCTCCTGCTGGCAGCTAACCTGACAAGCCAGGAGCATCAACCAAGGAGGGGTTTCCAGAATGGGTGAAACCTGACCTCGCAGATGAGGAGCCAGGAGCCAGAGAGACCCTGAGGCACTAGAGAAAGGCGAACCCATAACTGACCAGGTGGGACGAGGGGCGGGAGGGTGGGAGGCAAGAAGAAGGCGCAAAGGAGAGGCACAAGAGACGCGGACACCGGCTGCCAGGAGAGAGGTTGCGCCTGATACAGCCGGTCTTTCTCGGTAAAGTGGGAATCACATCAGTGGGTCGGGAGCTGGGGACAAGGAGGTGGCAGCATCAGCGTCTCTACTCGTGTGTCCACACACCAGCAGTGGAAAGCCATGGAGGAGGAGGAGGTGCCGTGAACCCACCAGGCCCTGAGTCAAAGAGGGCAGGGACTCCTTGACATCGGGACTCACAGACATCCAAGCAGCAAAGCTCTGCCGTAAGGAGAAAGAGGGAGGGTGCATGGTGTCGGGCTTGATCCCAGCCGGGTATTGCTGGCGCAGGTGGCAAGCTGAGAGGGTGTGGAGTCAGCAGGGGTGGGGTTCACGATTCCTGTCCAGATGGTGCAAGGGGAGTGGGGCCTGGAGGAAAATGAGCAGGTTCATTCAGCTTTCCTGGGAGATCCTGACGGAGACGCGCATTACGGATGGTCCT
Source organism: Carlito syrichta (assembly GCF_000164805.1). Taxonomy (NCBI): domain Eukaryota; kingdom Metazoa; phylum Chordata; class Mammalia; order Primates; family Tarsiidae; genus Carlito; species Carlito syrichta. The sequence goes on from NW_007246171.1 coordinate 386,714, forward strand.
TCCCTGGGAGGGCGGCATGTTGGATGGAGACGCACGTTGGCTGCCCTGACGCGGGACACAGAAGTGGTGTGAGCGGAATGCCTCCTGTCACTTAACCTCTTTAATCTGATTGTGAGGACTCCGTGAGGCAGAGACTGGAGGCTAAGAGTGCCAACTTACAGAGGAGCAGGTGTTCACACAACCGGCATCAGTTGAAGGGGCACCATCGCAGATGAAATGCCAGCTTGCCGGCAACCTGTTTGTCCTCTTTCTACAATAGGCATTTTGTATTTGAGGATCTAAACAGGTGTATTTGGGCCATGGGATGATGTAGTTGCTGTAGATTTCAAATGCAGTCCACAGATTGTGTCTATCAAGTACCCAACCCCTGCCATTTGCAACACAAAGACCAAGGCCTTGTTTGCTGTGCGCCCAGCTCTGGACATGACCGTGTTTAAACTTCCTTGGAGAGATGGTTAGCTACAATTCCCTTTCAAATGTCCAGGGAATGACGCCACAGAAACTCTTAAGTAAGACACAATGAAAAAACATGATCGTCGTTTTTTTTGTTTGTTTGTTTTTTGGCAAGATGGGCCTCCTCATTCTGAAAGACAACCATATGTAGATTTTTTTGAAGGCCTACCTACAGCCAGAAGGATCAAGTCATCGGATCCCCTGTTGGCTGTCATGACGTGACATGAAGCCATTCAAACAAGATCACTAGAGTCTTTGGGGAAGGAATAAACATCCATGACACCTACATCACTGAGAGAAACCGGGTCACAAAACACTCACCCAAGGGCATACGAGAACCTTTGGCGATCCCTAGGAAGCTCGTGTGACACCCCACTGACCTTGAACTGCCCCAGAGGCAGAACTGTGCGAACTTGCGGAGGATGGCATTGACCTGTGGAAGCTCCAGCTGCCCAGCACCATCCCGCCTGGCTCCTGGCCCTTGCCGAAAGCCACAGTGGGGGACAGGCCGTGGGCAGCAGGCCCCTCCCACCAGCCGGCCTCGGTGAGCCTCCAGCAAGACCCTCCCAGCTCCACTGAGACTCGCAGGCAGGGGACCAGGCTCCTTCCCACAATGACACCCATCTCCGCTCTCCTCTCCCTCCAGCTCCGGATGTCCTGGCTCGTCCGTGGAGTCCTGAGGGGAAACGTGTCCTTGGTGTTGGTGGAGAACAGGACCGGGCGGGCGCACGACAGGACGGTCTGGCACGTGGGCGCCAGCGAGGGCCTGGGCCTGTGGCAGTGGACGGTGCTGCCCCTCCTCGACGTGTCCGACAGGTGGGCCTCACCCTTCCTCCACTCCCTCTTTTGCGGTGGCCAAAACGCAGCAGTGGCCATGTTCTCCCTCCCCCACACCATTTATTCACCCAATACACGCTCGATGTGTGGGACCACACACACATGCACATGCACACACGCATACGCGTGCACACACACACCCTCCATGGGTCCCGGGAGCACAAGTTCCTCCAGGGGTGTGGTGCAGCTCACATATGTCCTTCGCACCTGCAGCCTCTGGCAGCGGCCTCTGGCACCTGTGGCAGGAATACGGCTAGACAGTCGCATTGCCCCTCTGGGAGGCAGCTGGGCTTGTGCAGCCTCCTCTCACTCGGTGGATTTCACCTTCCCACTTGACATTTCATTTTTCATTATGAACAACAAAACCCACAAGGCAGGTGGGACAGGCCCTACCCTCCCCTCCTTCCCCCTCCTGTCCTGCCACAAGGGGAGACCCTGAGAGTCAAGAGGTGAAGGCCAGCAGGCTGGACTCTGAGTCCAGTGCTCTGAGGTCAGGTCCCCAGGCAGGTTGATGGTGGTGTGTGACAGATTTTTCAGCAATGGAGTGTGTCCTGTCACATCATCGCCATTCGACTGAGAGAGTCAGCCTCTCCGACTGTGTCTCTGCGTGACTCTGCAGTGGACCAGGGACTGCAGAGCTTTCCTGCCCCTTCCCTCCCGAGATGGGATGGCACTGCTTTGCCACCTGCAGGCGGCCAGGAACGGGTCATGCCGGAGCAAAGACCACCGGACCGGGCTCCCAGGGACACTGCAGGTCATTCTCGCCCTCGCAGTGGGTGCTTGTCGGTCCCAAGAGGGATGAGGGGCTTGTCTATGAGGGGGCAGATCTGAAGGGAAAGCCGTCTCTCATGGCTAGATGTCAGACCCTGCCACCCTGACACCTCTCAGATGACAGCCCTGCCTGCTCGCCTCTGAGAACACAGTGGCAGGCTTGGGTGGAGGCTGACGCCACTGGAGCATGACCTTGGGTGTTTCGATCTGGTTCCAGATTCCTCGCCCAAACCTCACAGAGCCTGCCCTTCCCAAGACTTGTAACCACGTCTGTACCGTGGAGGGAGGAGGACGTGACCCTCACCCAGCACCTGCGGCCACTCCTGGGCGTTTGGGGTTCAGATCAAAGCCCGTGGACACTCCGAGGCTCAGCAACCCCGGGACGGGGGTTCATTGGAGTTGAGGAAGGGGAGGTGTGGGTACTGCCACCACAGATGAGCCTTTCGCCCCAGGGTTGTGGGGTGCGCAGGGGTGGAGGACATGAGCGGTGTAGAGCCCCTCCTCCTGGGAGGGTGACGCTAATTCAGATGGGTCAAAGGCATGTCCTCAGTGCAGCAAGTCCTTCTCTCCATCACTGCTCAGGGTCCAAGGCAAGGAAGGTGTTGACCACACCCCTCCTCCAGAGTCTCCCTGGGAGGAGACATGTCCTCATCCTCCCTCCTCAAATGAGAAGCTGTTTACAGGACTGACATTTCCGACATTGATATTGAGACCAAACTGCCCATCAGGGACTCGGACAAGAGCCAGCTCAGCATGGTCATGTGCACTACAGAGCACAAGCGTGCTTCCACCTATGGGGGGCCTGCATGCTGCGACACCCCCATGCCAGAAGTCACCCCCAAAGCTAGAGAGGATGCAGGGAGCACAAGGCCCAGAGGCAGGCAGAGCTCTGGGGGAATGCGGCATGGCCGTGTGCACTTGCTGAAATTAAAGCAGCCGATTGGCATGCCTGGCCTGAAGGACTGAAGAAGCCTCCAGATGAGAGAGCCCGGCCTGTGGAACCAGGGAGTGCAGGGCTCAAAACCTGGCTCAGCCACCTATTAGCTGTGTGATCTCAGCCAGCCACTCAACCCCTCTGAGCCACCAGTCCTCATCAATAAAGTGACATAAGGGTGGTACAATGTCACGGGACTATATAAGACTACATGAAATGACCATCGAGAGAGTCCACACAGAGCAGATACTCGCTGGACTTGACCTCCCGCAACATCCGTCCTCACCCTCTGTCATGTGGCCTCAGCAACAAGTTACTGAATGAGCAGCACAAGTCACCACCACTGCTCTTCAAGTCAGGCCATGTTCTGCAAAACAGAGATAACAGTCTCCTCGGAGGTCTGGGAAGGCCAGGTGTATGGTCCGGCCTGGCCCACACAAAGCCTGATGGGTGGTACCTGCGCACAATCACTGTAACATGACCATGACCACATCTCCCCACCTGATGCCTCAGAGGAGTCTCAGATGGCCAAGTCAGCAAGAGCTGCTAGTCGTGCAACTCTGAGATGCAAGTGGGCTTCTTAGAAAGTGTCAGTCTCAGCGCTCTGTGGCCTCCTTAAGGAAGTCCTGACGGGGAGGGGCCAGAGGCTCACTCCTCCCTCCTTCAGGGAGGAAAGGGAGCCAGAAAGTGAAAATGGGAGGAAAGAAAAGGCAGAGGAAGGAATACCTAAGGGAAGAGAAAGATGGGGTGGATAAAAGGCAAAGGAAAACCACCCCCCTTCTCAGACCTGATCGCCGCCCACCTGCCCACCTCGGGAAACTCCTTGTTCAGTACTGGCCTCGTGGATAGCTGGCCCTGGAGGTTGCAGAACTATGATCCCCTAGGCTGTCCCGAGTCACCTCTGCGCCCAGGCTGCCAACCTCCACGCATGACGCAGTTTTTTATTTATTTACTTTTTTATTTTTTGAGTAGGAGTCCACTCTGTCACCCAGGCTGGAGTGTGGTGGCATACACACGGCCACTGCAGCCTCTATCTGCTGGGCTCAGGTGGTGTTCCCGCCTCAGCCTTCCAAGTAGCTGGAAGCACAGGCGTGCACCACCACACCTGGCTAATTTTTTTGTTTTAGAAACGAGGTCTCATCAGGTTGCCCAGACTGGTCTCAAACCCCTGGACTCAGGCAATCCTCTCGCCTCAGCCTCCCAAAGTGCTGGGATTGCAGCCGTGAGCCACCATACCTGGATCAACGACGCAGTTTTTTAAGCAACTTTATCAGGGTTTAGAGAGGCCCTAAGCGCTCCCAGACTCTTGACACGGTCACAGCCCCTGGGTGTCACAGGAATCAACCTTGTAAGCTTGAGTCTGACCAATTTCCTGTTTTGGGAATACTGCCATGTTTCTTGCGGTTTGCAGGGTGCCTTTCAAACTCCTGAATAAGACCTGTGTTCAGGCGGTGGAGTCCCGCCAGCCCTGACCCCGCCAGCTCCTCCTCGTGCTGTTCTCCCACCACACCTGTGCCCCACTCCCTGGCACCGTGCTGGGGTCTCACCTGGGCATGTGCATCTGCCACCCCCTCATCCGGGCTTCCCCACCGCCCACCTCTCCACACACCACTCTCCTCCTGTGAAAAGACTTCCTAGGTGCCCAGCCTACGTACCTACCTACGACGTGATCTCACGGCTCTTGGAACAGCCCTGTCAAAACTTGTTACTCTCCACCCTCTGTCTTTAATAGCTGAAAACACACACTCACAGGGCAGGGATTCTTTCTGTCCTATATGTGTCCTGCCCACCTGCCCCCACCCACCCTGAGCACCACACCTAACACAGCACACCCAGTAGACACGCCCTGCAGGGTGGCAGACTGAGAGGCCCCGAGCAAGTTCCCAACTCCCAGCCCAATGACCTGAGAATCCACCTGTGGGCTCCGGCTCTCCTTCCTCTTCCCTCCATCCTACCTCTCACGGAACAGGCACAATCGCTTTGTAAGACACACTCCTACAAAGCATCCTGTACATCAGAACCGTAACTGCGTCCCGTCAGATGAAGCAAAGCAGCCTGTGTGACCCTGTGACAAGGAATCCTCTTCAGGGACTCGCCGGGTACCTGCACTTTCTTTGTCGCCGTCCTGTCTGAATCGCTCTGGAAGAAAGACTTTGATCCTAATGGCGTGCCCTGGCCCTCGTGAGGAGAGGGAGCTGGGGCCACATGCTGCAGGGAAAAGAGGTCTCGCCAGCCGTGGCCATCCATGGGAGTCAGTGACTGCCAGAGGCCGACACACGGACACTGCGGAGGTGGCAATCCTCGCCGTGATATTTCCTCTGTCCACTGACAAACAGGCCAAGTGACAGAAGTCACATTCTAGTCCGTCATCATGACGAAATTACGTGAACTGCACAGCCATACCATAAGGAACAACAGAAAACATCTCCCCAGCAAAGCCCCCTTGCTCTGACCGGTTACAGCATCCTGGAATACAATGGCTGCTTTCCAGAGGATTTTACCAGATGGTACCGATGGGAACAGCGGCAGGGTGTAGGCCTACCCATTATCTCCTGACTTCACAGCCCTGTCTAGTGACCTTCCCTCGTTCTGTCCCGCCTCCTCAGCCCACCTCTCCGTCAGCCACTGTTCTTTCTGCAAGAACTGATCCTACCTTTTCTCAGAACAGAAGAAAGGCAAGTCGTCCCCCTTCTTCTGATGGCAGTCTCTGGCCGGGACAGACCCCTGGCCTTCCTCTGGATAATCGTCCACCTCGGGGAATTAAACAGTGTTCACACACCATCCTGAGCTCGACAGGCCTGCAGAGTAGATGTTCAACTCATCATGGCCACGATCAAATCACGTCCCACAAATCACTGCAACCGCACCATCAGATACAAAGTGCATAACTTATCACACCCGCGTCACCCGTGTCCCCACACTTTCATTACCGAGGCTTTTAGCGGAGCGCCATGTACCCAGTCTAACAAGAACCAACACTCCCTGTGGGGATATTTACATTCTTTTTGCATCCTTTGTCCCGGGCAACAAGTGCAATGTTTCACAAATGCCTCTTTCAGACAGATGTCTTCAACCAAGAGTTATGTCCTCCCATATTTAGAATCTGCCTAGAACCAAGATGTTTCTCCTGTTCCATTTTCATCATCTGCAGAACCCCCCTTTTCTGTGGGTGCTGCCGCCACCCACACGCTCCTTTGTGCTACCTCTTTCTGCGACGAGAAAGACACTGGAGCATTTTCATTTCTTATTCTGATCTGTGTAGGGAAGTGGTCGATTCCAGAGACTGGCCTTCCAGAGAATGCCAGGGAGCCTCAGTTTGAGGGTCTAGACACAACATGCCCTGGAAAAACTTGTGTTTAACTCGCCTTTTTGCAAGGTTTAAATGCCGAGGATCAGAGCTAGCATTTGTTGAGCACGTCTGCCTGTGCTTGCGACAGGTACTGAACGTGTGTGATCTCATTTCATCCAGGGGGAGATCTCATCATGAGATCTCCCTTTGTCATAGGGAGAGTCTAAGGCTCTGAAGTCGCTCATTCCCTTTAACCCTAGGCTTATGGCCTCCCCGGGTGCCCCGAGGAAATGGCACTTCCTGCAGGGTCTGGCAGGTGGCAGGAGACAGGGAAGGGGTCACCACTGCGACTAATGGAAGATTCAGCTCTGGATTATGTTCAGACCACGCCTCTTGTGGGTTTTGAGTTCGTTTACTGTTTCTCCTCTGCTTCCTCCAGTCCCTGAGGCCCATCATTCTCCCCACCTCCCACTGAGGACCACACCTACCACACCCCCACCCTCCTGGTTTCCTGTTCTCAGCCCCAGAGGACCCTTCCTGTCCCTCTAGGCCATGGTGCCCCCTGCCCCCAGCACCTTTCCAAGCTGCCACCCTGGCTCACCTTGGGCTATCCGGCACCTCAGGCTTCTACCCCACAACTGGGGGGTGGGTTCTGACAGGAATCTTCCATTGGCAAGCGTACCCATGCCCTGTCTCGCAAGGGCCTCCGAGGAAGATGCAAAGTCCTACTGTCCATCTAATGAGTCGCCCTTTCCCTGAGAATAAAGTCAATCACCACCAGGGCGGATACAGGTAATTCTACCATGGAGTTGGTGCTGAGGTTGGCCCTTTTCCATCCTGAGGAGGACACAGGACATGGGCACTGAGAGAACAGCGATGCCTGAGCACGGCACGGGGTCCGAGAGACCACAGCTGTGCCCAGGATTCAGATGCTCAGAATTCCCAGGCCAGCAGCCTCCAGGCACCAGAGCAGTCAGGGAACCTCGTGGAGGGAGAAGTGGGCTGGTGATAAGCTGGTTCTTTAGGAACATCAGGCCTTAGGGAATCAGACAGGACAGAGCACTCCAGAGAAGGCCCTCAGGGTAGCAGAGGCTTCGAGACAGGGGTGTTTTCTGTGGGTTCAAGAACAGCCAACCAGTCTGTGCTGGAGAATCCCGAGCCATCTCTGTGGAGAGGGTGTGCTGGGGAGGGGCTGGTGTTCTGGACTTTGGCCAGTGACAAGTTCTTGAACACAGAGACCAGCTGCCAGACAGGAGCCCAGAGCATGGGGATGTGGAGGTTCAGTGAGAAGGAAAAAGGAGCCCCCTCCCTGCTGCCTTCCAGAGGGCACCGGACAGCCAGGGTCTTCCAGTCCCAGGGGCTGGCAGGGTAGCAGATGAGGCCTCCGGGGCAGTCTGTCAGCAGACTGGCACCTGGACAAGACGCCTGCTCCAAGCAGGGCGTGAGCAGCGTGGGCCCTTCTGGATGGAGAGGGAGACACGGCTGGCAGCTCAGACGCGGCGTGCAACCAGGCACGGACGTACACAAATCAAACACAACTCCGGAAGGATCTGGCCCTTTTCTCACTCAGAAAATATCCCAGATCATTGGAACAAGGAGTAGATGACCCATTCCGGCTTTTAAATCCTGCTTCCAACACAAATTTGCTGTGGCGTTTGGGCAAGTTGTTGCTTTTGATGGCTACGTTCCCACAATCAAGAATGCAGAGCCGGGAGGCAGATCCGACCATGAGCCCGGATGAAGAAGCCATTGCTCAGACGGCATGAAGTGAACCTTTTTCACATGGCAGGATGTTCAAATCTGCTTGAGATTTTCTTGGGAACCACCGCATGGCTCACTCGTCCACAGATGCGTGTTTTTCCAGAATTCTTAATATCTGAAAATGTAGCCCTATGTTCTCAGTTCTTCTCGCCCTGGACACAAAGTCGGGAATTTGGTGGATGATGGGGCTTCGGATGCTTAAAGCACAGAAAAATCCAGTTCCATCCAGCTGTCCCCAGGAAACTCAGGATACTCATGCCTCCAGCCTCAACATCTCACAGACGCCGCTCACATATCCATGTCTCCCTGGGTCCCATGCCTGGGTTTCCACTGCCTGGCTGGCTGCACCCACACTTTGACACAGCCCCCACCGGTACCCCCCACTCTGCTGCCCTGCTCCGAGACAGTCAGCCTCTCAAAGTCTTTCTTGGCTTCTTCTCTCTTGTCGTCCAGATGTCATGTTCTTCTGGCTAATGTAGAGAACTCAAAGGAACTTCAATGTTCTCCTGGTCAATGAACAATGAGTGATGTTAATCTTCAGACTCCTGGAGAGCAAGTTCCACACCTGACACATGCCAAGCTCCCGGCTGCAGGCACTGGTGTCTGGTGCATGGTAGGTGCTCAGAAGGCAGAGGGGAGAGACATACTTCCTCTGCTGGTTGAAGAAACACTGGCTTCTAATAAAAAGATTATGTGAAGCAGGACAATAAATGAGACCCTCTCCTGATACAGAAAGGCCTCCACTGTGAAAATACCCGTGCTGCATTGATTTTTTTAAACCAAAATGGCACCTTGGAGGTTCTAAGCCCCCTCCAAGTCCCCTGCAAGCCATAGCAGCTTCCGTGGAGACTCAGAGAGAGCTGAGCAGGTGCAGGCTCCTAGGGGCAGGAGAAAACCTCACTGGCTAAGGACACGGAAAGAGGAGGCTCCGGGCATGGCCTGACATGACACCAGCAAACACAGAGGACCCAGGCACAAATTCTTCCCTCCAACTAAACCAGGCCACCCACGAGGACTGGGAAGGTGCCCCTGGCCTTAGGGACTCAGTGTCCCTTCCTGTCAGAGCTGGGGCTTTGGGGCAGCCAGAGGAGGAGCCACCATGGTCACTAGAACCATCTGACCCTGCAGCCTTGGCAAGTTGTCTCAGGGGCGGGGATTTCACTCTTGAGAAAGAGTACATACCAGAATGATCAAGAATATGCCACCAGGTATATGCCAGAACTTTCCCTCATCCTAGAATATTCCACCAGGTATATACAGGGTCAGGCGAAGACACACACCAGGCATGATTCAAGGTGGAGATCTCTGCATCGGGACAACCCTGTTCCCCCTGTCTCTCCGCCAGCTCCCACAGAAAAGAAAGTCCTCTGGGTCCTTTGGTGCCCTCCCCGACCATCACCACCCAGCCCCCAGCCCCAGATGCCTCTGCTTCTCCCTGCCCTCGACCCCCCCATCTCCCATCTCCTCCCTGCCACCTGCGAGGCCTTCAGCCTTGGGACAGGTTGGCGGTGTGGCCCTGGTGGATGTGGCAGCATTGCATGTTCTCGTATCAGCATCCGACGTGTCTCCCTGATTGTTATGTGTGTTCCTGACTCAAGCTATGTGTAAACCTCTGTGTCACCACAACGCCCTTCACTGGCAGCTGCAGTCACCTGGCAGCACATTAGAATCTTGTCTACTGAGAAGCCGTGCCACCCACCTGCGCCACTCCATCCATGCGAAGAGGCTGGCGACGGGCAGAGGCTCCCAAAACTATAATCTCTCAAGAACAAGGGAGGAAGGCAGAGCGGAAGGGAGACTGGCGGCTTCCCTGAAGGGCCCTTGGAGGACATCAGGGATGCTGTCCCCTCCCCCACATCATGCGAGTGCACACGTGTCATTCACGTGCCTGGGCACAGGCCTCCAGGAAGATACACCCTGACCCAACTTGGCTGGAAATCATACCTGGCCTGTCCTTGGCCTGTGACTGGCAGATGAGGAGACACTGACTGGGAGAAAAAAGGCATCTGTGCCTTCTGGATGCTTCCAGATGCTTCCAGGGCACACATCCCTTCTGCCCGCCCTCTGCATAGCCCAGTGCCTACCCTCTTGCTACCGGAGTGGCACTGCCCAATGCCTGCATGGTCTCGCATCTCACAGCAGCATCAGGGCCTGGCTTCCAGCTGGGGTTCCAGACCCGGGCTTGTCCAGGGCAACACAGGCTCAAGTCAGAAACTCATCCATGAACTGTGTCCCCTGTGGAGACCCGAGGAAACTGTGGCTGTGACCGTGCCAAGATCCATAGAGAAGCCCGATGAGGGCATGGAGGACACGTGCAGAGGGGCCGCCACACCACCCAGTCCTTCCCTGCCTCCCACACAGTCCCGATCCTCTTTCTAATCCCAACACAATTATCACAAGACGTCGCTCGTTCTGCCGCCGTCCTGTTCAAAACCTGCAGGGGCTGCCCATTTTTGATACAAGAGTCAAAACTTGTGGCAGGGCCTCCAAACGTCCTCGCCAACTTTGCCTCCTCCTGAGCCCACATCCTCCAGTCCTTCTCTGCCTTCAAAACCAACTGAAATGCCACCTCCTCTGTGAAGCCCTCCCACTCTCCCCAACCTGATGCAACTCTTCATTCCTCTTCATCCTGTACCGAGTGCACACATCTCAGTCCCCCTGGACAGTGGGCGACTTGGGTGCGTGTCCCTGTCTGCTTGTCTTAGAGCCCTGTAGGCCTCAGGTTGGCCGGATGCAGGATGCCATGCAGGAGACAAGGCCAGTGCGCACCGAGGCCAGAGACCCATGTCTCCTGGGACACACCCAGGCCAAGCAGGGTTCCCTCACACTCACACACCCTGGTGAGCCCACGCCTCCCAGCACAGGGCTTAGGGGTTCCCCGCTGGGCACTCCTCCTTCCATGCCCTCCCAACCACCAATGTCACAGGAGCGTGGCCTGAGGACCCCGGTGGGGTTGGCCGTAGCCACCACAGATTCAGGCGTTTCTTCTCTAGAACCAAATCAGACTTGGGTCCTTAATTGTGACTTTCTAACCAAGAGGGTGGCTGGTGAATGACCCGGTTTCACAAGACGGGGGAGGCCGGCACAGGAGGAATCTGGGAAGAACAACCGGCCACAAGCGCATTGTGTGGATGGAAGTCCTCCTCTGGGTTCAATGCTGTTCTCCCAGGAGGCGGCGGTTGCTCTGTGGCCAGGAATCACCAGGCCAGTGTCCAGCCTTGGCCAGGGCAGCTCTCGTGGCAGACAGGACCTTCCAGTTCAGCTGCCCTGCCCTCACTGGTCAGAGCCTCGCGGCAGGAAAACATTACTCGAGCGCCTGCTACCCCTCTGTGCCCTCCCTCCTCAGAGGCCATCGTCCCCTGTCCCCCATCCCCTCCACCTCTGTCTCCTGTCCCCCGTCCCCCATCTGTCTCCTATCACCCTGTCCCCGCCACCCCCGTCGCTTGTCCCCAGGTCCACCTCCTACCTTGTTCCCTATCCTCTGTCCCCTCCACCTCTGTCTCCTGGCCCCTCTCCCCTCCACCCCATCCCTGTCACCCATCCCCTTCGCCCCTGTCTCCTGTCCCCCCATTCCCTCTCCACCCTCATCTCTGTTCCCCTGTCCCCTCTGTTCCCTCCACCCCCGCCTCCTCCACGTCCTGGTCCCTGCCATGCCCCAGCTTTCTGCTTTTGCCCCTCCAGGTCGGTGCCAGCCTCTGGGCTCCCTCTCACTCTGTCCCCTTTGTTCTGACAGCTTCATCAAGCTGTGCTTTCTATATTGTGAATTTGTTTTAAGTGCACAAGTTGGTGACTGTCACAAATGCGGGGAGGGTGGGGCTACTGGCGGTTCCCATCTTGTGACTGCCTGGGGTTAAGGAAGCTGAGAAGAACTCCTGTCGTGTCAGCGCAGACGCTGTGTATAGCTCCCACTTACAAGTGAGAATGTGCGGCACTTGGATTTCTGTTCATCTGCTCCAAACACTGGCTCCAGCTGGACCCAGGGTGCTGCAGAGGGCGGGAGTTCCTCACGGCTGCATCCTGTCCACGCATGGACACCCTTCTCGTCACCCTCCAAGGGTGTGCCCCTGGGTGGGCCCCGGGTCTTCACTATTGTGATGGTGCAGCGCTGGGACAACAGGCCCTGAGGGCTCCTGGGGGGGTGGGAGGGAGGCAAGGGGGAAACCTGCCCACCAGTCACCGTGCTCACCCCTGGGTGCATGTTCAGCCCAAACCTCACCACCGTGCTATACATAAAAGCCTCCCACTCTGAGCCCAGTGCTCAGCCTGTGATGGCTGGATGTCGGGTCCTGAGACCCCAAGATAGGACCCTCCAGTCGAATACTGGGTCCTGAGACCCCCCAGTCAGGGTCCCCCCCAGCCGCAAGCTGGGCAGAGACCCCCAGACGGGACTCCCCTGACCGCATGCTGGACCCTGAGACCCCAAGACAGGAATCCCCGACCACATGCTGCACCCTCAGACTCCCAGACTGGACCCGCCAGCCGCATGCTGGGCCCTGAGACCCCCAGACAGGAACCTCTGCCTGCATGCTGGGTCCTGAGACCCTGAGACCGGATCCCCCAGCCACCCCTCACCCAGTCCTTCTGGGCACATGCAGGTTCTGGTTGCACACGGTCGTGTGGTGGGAACGTGGATCCAGAGCCACGGTGGCCATGGACAACGTCTCTCTCAGCCTGGACTGCTACCTCACCAGTGAGTTCCCACCCCCACTCGGCCTCCACCCGCCTACCCAGGCCCCTTTCCCTCCTCAACCTAAGCCCACCCACCTCCCTGCCCCCGTTGAGCTCACCCCTCGCCCTGACATCAGGCCTGTCTAATTTGGCCAACGGGTCTTCTCTGTTCCAGTCAGTGGGGAGGACAGGACGCCCCCAGACATAGCCCCCAAATCAAGAAACCTGTTTGAGAGAAACCCGAACAAGGAGTGGAAGCCTGGGGAGGCCGCACCACAGCACACCCCCATCTTTGACCCGACAGGTAAGGGCGGCCTCACAGATATGCACAAGACACTTGCTGGTGCGAAGCCCTGAGAGGGACACACCAGGCTGGAGGGGCTGTGTCTGCTGGACAAGGAAGGCACCTTCGGGGGCGTCGTCTGACTCAGGCCATGGGTTCCAGGCAGCTGCCTGGTTCTCTAACTGCCTGGGCAAAGAAGTCTCTGGAAGTTGTGGAACGAGCCCCTGTTCTCCCCAGGGAATGCCAGGCTCCAGCTACATGGAGAACCTCGCGGGGGTTCTTTCCTGAACTCAAAAACCCTCCTCACTTACTAGCACGGCAAACCTTGCTGTCAGAGCTCCTCGCCTCAAAGGAGGGCTGGACCCAAGGCCAAGGTTACCTGTGGCACAGAGGCGGGCTACTCTGACCTGGGTCAGGCCCCCAAAGGCTCCATTCAACACAGTTTGCCTCAGCTCGGACCCCTCGAGGTTGTTCTGTGCAGCATGCCTGGCCATAAGCCACAGGTGTGACTTTCTATCAAGGGGGCAGAGACGGCTCTTAGAATCTGAAGCCAACATGAGCGTCCTGGTGACTGTTAGATCCAGGGCTGTGAGCCTGGCCTGGGAGAACCGGTGAGGGCAGCCCAGACCCCGCACCAGCGAACAAAGGGCCCAGCAAGCCTTGGCCTGGGCGTGAGCCTTGTTCTGATACAAATGCAGTCCCCCCACACATTCCAAAAAAGAGGAGTCATGATCAAAACACCAGCAGATCAGCTATCCATCTTGAGTTCCAACTTCCAACGCAAGACCCTCATTCAGGGCAAAGTGTGAATATAGTGCAGGGCAGTGTCTCTGCCCGAGTTCATAGTCTCCTGACTCTTCAGCTAGCTGTGAGTTTGTCTGATCTCTGTCCCCTGAAAGGCGGCCCAGGACTCACCCCTTCCTGGCTCCTGCCTGAGGAGCCCACTGTCTGTTCCCTGTCCCCTCCCCTCCCTCCCTTCACCTGCAGAAGGAAACTCAAAGTCCTTTCAGCTTTCCCACGTGGAGAGCGCTTGTCCTGCTAACCTGCAGCTCTCTGGGTCTCTACTGGCCTCTGGACTCCCAGCAAGGCCCCCCCCGGCAAAGGTGGCCTTCCAATCTATTCATCAACACCCCTACATGCCACCCAGCCCTGACCCTCCTCTGCCACCCACTCCTGGGCTCTTGGTCACCTAGGACCTTCTCGCCACACACTCAGGAAAAGTATAAATATGTAAATTCGGGAAAGCAGGCAGACTTCCTGTGGAATTACTTTTTAAACCCAGAGGGCGCATGTGCAGGCCAGTTATGTGGGCATATGGTTTGAGATGAGTTCAGGCTTCCATTGGACCCGTCACCCAGATACGGAGCAGTCCCCGAGGGAGGTTTGTCAGCCCTGACCCGGCTCCCTCTGGGGTCCAAAGCGTCTGTTGTTCCTGGAGTTTTCTGCATACCTCTAGCGTGCTGAGGAAACACAACCACAGCACCTGCCCAGCCCAACCACCAACCCTGATTCTGAGCAGGGACTCCAGAAGCATCTGTTGGTGGTGGGTAGCTGGATGCATGAGCTGGGGTCTCAGACGTGGTAACCAGCCCTTCGCCAGCATGTGAGAAACAGCCTTCCACAGTCCCTAGAAGCTCATCGGCCACCCAGACTGATGACATCACCGGGGGTCCCCGCCACCACCTTCAGATGAAACCGGAGGCTAGAGAGGAGAGTGGCTGGCCCGCGGACCTCCCCAGAGGCACTTTACCCTCACCCCATCCCCACCTGGAGCAAGGCAGCCAGTGGCCACGAGCCAAGGTTCTGTGTCACTTTGCAACTGATCCAAGGGAAGGGGACACTGGGTTAACATGTCCCTGGGCAGCTGCAGGAGCTGCCCCCACTCCCCAAGATTCCTGGGGAAGCCACCTCTGCCCCCCTAGGCTGTGGGACACCGTGAAGGGCAGTGCCTTCCAGAACCCATTGCCACGTCAGGGAGCAGCTGGGGTGAAGGAGAAGCTGGGGTGAGGGAGAAGCTGAGGCAAAGGAGCAGCTGGGGTGAGGGAGAAGCTGGGATGAGGGAAAAGCTGGATGAGGGAGCAACTGGGTGAGGGAGCAGCTGAGTGAGGGGGAAGCTGGGCCCCAGCAGCGAAAGGGAGCTGCCTATTATGGCTTAGCTGGCCCTTCCTCTCTTGCTGAGGCCTCTAGAGTATGTGGCGGGGGTCTCTGTACCTGGGGGGCGATTTACAAGAAAGGGTAGTCTTTCCCTGAGCCCCGTCCTGGGCCTAGCTTTGTCCAGCTTTCTCCTGGATGCCCACAGCCCTCACTCACGTCCTCCACGCCCAGCTCTGCATCCAGAGGTATAGCCGGGGAGAGCCCCCGTCTAGAAGAGGGGACAATGGGGAGACGGTGGTCGCAGTAACCAGCACCCCTGCCACAGTGGTAGCAGAGGCCAGGGCCACAGCACTTGGCGGCCACCCCAAGCACAGCCAGCCCCATCCTGTGCCTGGACTGTGAGTGTCTCCAACGGGGACCAGACTGGCCCAGAGATGCTCCCCAGGAGCTTCTGGTTGGGGGAGGGGCGACCTGTGACCCAGCAGGGCGTGACTGCAAACCCAAGCTTAGAGCTTCCACTAAGGAGGCCCTGAACAGGATGGAGGGATGGGGAGGGGAGGGGAGGGACAGTTACCGAGCACACCTGGCGTGGGCGAGGGTGTTTCACACGGGCCAGAGACCGATGCCACAGTAGGGACGAGGAAGATGAATCTGCAGCTATGGGGCATCTACACCCTTTCACCCAACTAAA
Organism: Carlito syrichta; assembly: GCF_000164805.1. Lineage (NCBI taxonomy): Eukaryota > Metazoa > Chordata > Mammalia > Primates > Tarsiidae > Carlito > Carlito syrichta. The sequence goes on from NW_007246171.1 coordinate 402,495, forward strand.
CTGTTTCTAGCACAAGGACCTCTGTCAGACAAACCCGGAAACAGAAGAGGCGGAAGGAGGCTTCCTGCCCAAACCCCAAGCAAACCAGCCTCCAACCTTGGACAGTCAAGGAGACGCCAGAGTCAGATTTTCTTTCCCAAATTCAGGGCTGCCCGTGTTGGTGGGGAAGGTGGCATTCCACACTCCTCCCAGCTGGTATTGGAACTTAGACATGCGGGGGCCGTGGGTCTCTTGAAAACACTCCCCACACCTCCCAGCTGCCCTGGGTGTCCCCAGCCTCCACTTCCTGAGAGCCTCCGCTGGCAGGAACAGTCTGGTCCAGCGGCCTGGTGCAGCCTTCCCGGAAGCCTCTAAGTTGTGTCGCTGATCAGATGAAGACACGGAGGGAGAACATAGGGCCACGGTCAAGTTCAGGGAAGACTACACTTGTCAGCTTTGCACACACAACTACGCCAACCAAATGGTGGGATAATGCAATCAGGGCTGCAGAGCCCAGCCTCCTCTTCACCTCCCCCTACCTCTGTCTACAACACCTCCACCTCCCCCCACCCCCACCTCTCCACCTTCTCCTCCACCTACCTCAACCTCCCCCCATCTCCCTCTCCCCATCTCTGCCTCCCCCCACCTCCACCTGCCCCCAACCCCGCCTCCACCTTCTCCCACCATAGGAACACAGACTAGCAGTGAGTGAGTAGAGCAGGTGCTGCCACTTCCTTCCCTGCTAAGCCCTGGATAAGCGGCCCCAGGGCCCAGGACTTACCTCCTCCTCTCTCCTCCTGGGAGCTCCGGTGCCGCGCAGGGAGGGCCAAGGGAACCAGTCACCCTTGTGGCACCTTGACTTGAAAACCACAGCCTGGCCCGAGTGCTTGGTGACAGCGGGATAAGAGCAACGAAAGCACACAGGAGCCTGGAAAGGGCACTGGCCAGGTGTCCGCACACCGGCTGGACAGGAGTTGCTGCCCCCGGGGCCATCCTGCCTCTGCCCGGCATCCCCTCCGGGGACAGTCGCAAACCCTCCTTGATGGCACCCGTGGATGGGGAAGACAGAGAAATTGTAATAGGTGAAAAGTCAGGTTGAAGGAGACTTGTCCAAGTCCCAGTCCTGTTCCCTCACGCCTCCATTGTTCCCGGGCAGGGACTGCGGGTGTCAGATGTCAGGGCTTTACAGGCCCGTCTGTCCCACTCACCCCATGCTGCCAGGGCGCCCAGAGGTACATGTGATCCACAGCCCTCTCTGCACACCTCCTGAATCACTGGCAGGTGCCAGTGCCAGTGAGTGGGCTGTATATGTTGCCTATGAACTGATAGGTCTTTTTCTTCTAAAGGCATTATTTATTTGCCACGGAACTAGTAAAGTTCATGGAACCTAGAACGGCGGCCACTGTTTTCCAAACCCTTCTGGGGACAATGGCATTGTGGGAAGGCAGCTTCCAGCCCCCCAGAGCCTGCCTTTCCCCCGTGGGGGTCTCTCTTTACTCGGAGTCTGTTACTTAGGCCCCACAGACCCAGCCATGCCCACGGCAGTGACAGCCCCGCAGTGAAAGCCCTGCCCTCCTCAGGCCACTCCGTTCCTAAATAAACAACATGTCCTAATCCAGTTCCAAACATGCCAGCCTCCCCCGTTCTGGCCTCACGGACACCCTGGGCCAGGCTGGGGTGGAGGAAGCCAGGACCCTTCTTGAGCCTCAGCCTGTCAGTGTGTGTCCATTTCGGAGCTGGGAGCTCCTAAGACGTGAGAAGTCAAAAGAAAAGTCAGGGAGGAGGCCAGGGAGCCCACCCCCTCGAGAGGGCCTCGGATCAGACTCTTGGGTGAGTTATGCCTTTAATGGCTCTCCCAGAAATACCCAGCTGGAACTCCCCGGGGCAGCCGAGCCCGTCAGCCAGTTTGGGAACCAGATGCCTCCAAGTGTGTCCTCAAGGCATCCACATTTGGGTCACCTGGAAGACTCTGCCGGTGCTGTTTGTTAAAATGCAGATTCCGGGTCCCTGCAGCTCTGTGGCATCTGAGGTCAGAATCCACATCTTCAACAAGCCCTGAAGGAAAGTCTGAAAGTTAGGAAGCTGGACTGCAGCCGGCCTACACTTTATGGGTGTGGAGCCCAGCCTAGGGCAGGTGAAGCGGGGCTCAGAGCACACGGCGTCTTCCAAGGTCCATCTCCCAGACACCCTGTGTCATGTGTCCCCTCCTCACATGGTGCGTTCTCCTATCTGCTGGTCCCATGACAGTATCCCCCTTCCACAGAGAATGAAATGAAGATCCAGAGAGGCTAAGCCACTTACCCTAAGTTACACAACTTACATAAAAGGCTAAAGAACATATTTCTTAAGAATGCACAGAAAGTACCATTTTCTCAGCGGATGACATTGGGATGGCCACGCTGTGATAAACCTTCAGGAATTCCATGCTAAGGAGGCCTTCAGAGGACCAACCCTGCTGCCTGTGTCAGTCTTGCCAAAACAGAGCACACCTGCACCTCCAGTGACATTCAAGATGGCCCCCAGGCTGGAAGCATAGCCCAAGTGGAGAGAACGACCATTGCAGCTGGCTAGCATGTGTGTCACCCAGCCCTCAGCGGTGCCCTTGAAGGCCCCTCTGTTGTGCCCGCTCCAACAGGGAGGACCGTCCTTCAGGGATGGCAGGCACCACACCCAGGATAGGACCCTTAGGGCCACCCAGGTGCTGCCCACCCCCCGCAGCTCACCCTGTGCAATTATTGCTACTATGCTCTCACAGTGTGTCTTAGCAATGGAGGGAAATGTGGAAGGATTGCTACTCTGATACCATTGTGTCTATAAGGAAACATCAAGTAGATGAGTCATTGCAGAACACCCCAATTCCATTTTCACATGTGGTCTTGAGAGACATGATTCTCAGTGCAGAAAAAGAAACACAGATATAATGCAGAAGAATTTAGGTTAAAAGCCCTGTGGTCCTTAGTTTGACCATGTTCAAACTCAGGACCACAGGGCTTTTAACCTAAATGTCCAGATGAACTCAGAAAACATATGTCATATGCACATATATGTGCATTTCACAGACGCAAGTTTGTTCTGATTTACATACCTGCACATATCTATTTCCTAGCTCTCTTTACTAAAGAAGACTAGAAACAATCACCTAACCCAGTAGCAAAAAGCTTCCAGAGCACCCAGATCATATACTCAAAACACAGTAAGTCCCCTACATACAAACCTTCAAGTTACAAACTTTAACGATGCACACTTGCATTTTTCATGTATTATTTCTCTCCACTGGGTGCCAGTATGGTCTGTTAATGCATATACTACTGTATAGCCAATTATGTTTGTCAGGTACCTAGGCTTACTTTGTTGGATTTACAACAAATTGGGCTTAAACGTGACCTCAGAACAGAACTTGTTTGTATGTTGGGGACTTCCTATACCTTTTCCCTCTCAAAGAAACAAGGGCTTTGAGAAAGTGGCCGAGTTCAGGTGTGGAGAAGAAAGATGTTGCCATAGCACACAGCAAGGAAGTTTTAAGTGTCTACAGGGGCCATGCCAACAGGACTCAGGGGGCCACCACTGACCAGAGATGTGATCATTAGAGCTTCCAAAGGATAATAACGGAGATTAATTAAAACTCAAAAGCATATTTGAATTCATGAACTCATACTGCTCTACAAACACATAACTGCAGAGGATGCTGAGGGCCAGTTCAGTCTCCAGAAAGCCGCACACACGGAGGGAGCCAACGTGTATCCTGCCTTTGCAACTTGAACTGGACCACTGAGTACCTGAGTCACGAGTGGGGTAGCCCATCCTTATAAACATCTTCCAACTAAGAAGTGAGAAAGAAGAGTAAGGATCGGAAAGAAGCAGAGACCTGGCTACTCCTCCTTCATAAAGGGACCTGGGCTTTGAGCTTCCGTGAGTGCTAACACAAAGCAGAGAGCTGTTCCCAGGTGGTGAGTATCTGATGCAAAACACCAACCCAAATCTTGCAAAGGATCTGGCTGGTGATTTGCAGGACAGAGGAGCAAACAGATACCGCCGTGGGGAAGCAGTCAGCAACGTCCCAGCTCCAGCAAACAGGCAATGGCGCAGGCCAATGGCTGGACACTTCAAAAAATAAGGAAGGAGTGAAGGGTTCTGCAGAGTTTTTCAAAAACAATTTAAAAATAAAATTGAATGGACAAGACTAAGCAACAGCACCCAGGGATGATGCACACTTGGGTGGCAAAACTGCTGAAAAATTCCAAGAAGTTTTCTCATAACATGCCTGGCTGCCGGTTCCTTTCGGGCACACGGAAGGGTCTGCCAAGTCCTGTTTGCCTTATAATTGCTCATGAAGTCTACTTTGGCTTTATGCGCTTTTCTATATCTGTGCTTTATTTTGAAACACAAAGGCTTAATTTTCTTCTCCTTGTTAAGGGGTATCATGCTGTCATGTTATTAGACAGAATGAACCCTGTAATTCGTTAGTGAACGCTTAGCCAAGTGTTTGCCTAGTTTTTTTGCACTTGTAATACGTCAAAGGAATAAGCCAGGTCTTTTAAAAACAAAAACACTCGTTATAGTAATACATACCAGGTGGTCTAATCCCAGTTTCTCTTTGGCGGCTGATGAGCTGCCCAGGTCACCATGGTGCAGTCTTGGGGTGACTGTCTATCAGAACAGGGCATTGCTCTGTTTCACCATTGCATTAATAGAAATGCTTAAACCCTGCAATGGCTACAATGCATGCCTTCTTTCCATTTTGCCCTAATAAGAGAACAACTAGTTTTTGTCATGCATGCAAAAGAAAGGTCACTTTTTTCCATGAATAATAAAGAATGGTGTCACCCACATTTGTGGATGGGTGAATGAGTGATGCTATTTACTTTGATTCCAGCCATGATTGTCATTTAATGGGATCTGGGGGGCCCATTCATGTGTGTCCTGGCTCCCACGAAGGTTCGTTCATGGATGAAATCCAGCACGATGGCTGAGCACGGAACAGCACAGGCGACACAAGTGAGCCTGCACCACAAGGCAGGGCCGTGTTGCCATGATGGAGCGTGACAGCTGCAACTGGCTTTTCTGCGCATGAAGCTTCATCTCTTTGCATTACGTTGAGCAGAGGAGATGGCCCAGCAGCTGGGATGAGCCATCACGCACCCCGTCTGGCCTGTTTGCAGCACTGTACTGGTTATTGCTAATTGACATGTTTCTTGTGGGAGGGTACTGGAGTAGGCTTGATGTGAAACCCAGGGCTTAATGGATTCCTCCTTGCCCAGCGGTCTGGATCCCCTCAGGATTCTGATGTCCCTGGGTTCTTCACACAATGAAGATGTGAGTATTAGGCTGTGTTTCCAGTGTGTGTTGTAGCAATGAGCTAAAGCAGTTCCTTTTTGCTTTCATAAGGCATCGGGTTTGCTCCCTGTGTAATACAAATGGACCAGAAAACTAGCAGCCAGTCATTCCCACCATCACTCTGAGGGTGTCATCACCTCCTAGCCCTTGGAATGACCTTCAGAAACCAAGTAGAAATCAACATCTCCATTTGAAAAAAACAGGAGCCCAGGAAGGGACTCAGTGCTGCGTGGCTTATCCCCCGGAATCAGCCAGAACCTCTGTCCCGGGGTCGTGGCAGTGGGTCAGACCTCAACAAAGATGACCCCGCTGCCTGGCGCAATCTTGATCTATTATTTACAACTGGCAGCCTAAACTAAGCTTTCATGTTTGCAGCATTCAAAGTCTTCAAAACAAATGGCACATGTCAATGTCTTGGTGAACCAAGCTCTGTACACCCAAATCAGTGTTTCCACCCTCCTCTGTAGATAGAACTGCACTTAATCTCTTTTAAGGAAAATCATTTCCATCATCGTATCATGAGACTTTTGTATTTTAAGTCAAAGTAATTTATCAAGAACACATTTTTTCAAAGTTCTTGTAGGTATAAAAATGTTAGAATTCTGGTCAATGCGAGACCAGATGGCTCCCCCAGGCCTGGACTGGCTCGGAGACAGGAAGTTGGAGCCCATGGCTGCTGGGGTGGGCTGGGAGGGGGGCCTGTACTGAGAGGTCTCCGAGGACACTGGGGACACAGCCGGGGTGGGGGGAGAGGGGGATGGGGCCACGCACCAAAGACAGCTTTGGCCTATGTCCCACCTTTCCTGTTCTCTGTTGCACAGAGGGCCCGTGAGCGGCTTCTGTCGCACTGTCCAACACCATGGCCCTGGATACATATCACCTCCTGGAGGGAGCCCGGCCTGTTGGGGTGGCCTAGGCATGCCTGGGCCTCTACCATCAAGCATGCATATCGCCCCCACTATGGCGCCAGAAGCCAGAAGCCAGTGTCCAATTCACTCTCGGCCGTCTCCAAGCTAAGGGCTCCCCTGTGCAGTGGCCAAGAATCTGGGAGCAGGCTAGTTGCAGTCATGAGAGCACAGAGTGAGCACCTGTTGTTTTCCCAGCACTGTGCTGGCCACCGGTGGGGTACGGTGCCTGTCTCTGCAAGGGTTCCTCTCCCTCACAGGACTCCTGGAGACAGTGTTCACAGGACCTTCCATGGCCCACCATGTGGTCGTGGGGGCGTCCCTTTGGTCTCTCAGCAACTGGAGGCTTAGCAGGGCCGGGACCAGCTCTGCGTGGTCTCTGTCTCTGCCTGGCGTCTTACCCTGGCCCGACATGTGCCAGGCTCTCCACAGAGCTTTGGGCTTGAATGATGGCGGGCGTTGCCTGCCCCGACCTTGGTGCCACCTTGGGCAGAGGTTTGGGGCCACAAAGCAGGTGTCTCGCAAGCTCCGGGGGACTGTGGGGCGGGCCAGCCACGTGACGCCTCTCCTCTTGTGCCGCAGCTCACTGGCTGTTCACCACGTGCGGGGCCAGTGGGCCTCACGGCCCCACGCAAGCACAGTGCAACAACGCCTACCGGAACTCCAACCTGAGCGTGCGGGTGGGCGGCGAGGGCCCCCTGCGGGGCGTCCAGATCTGGAGGGTCCCGGCCACCGACACCTACAGGTGCGTACGGGGGGAGACAGGGCAGGCCACTCTCCCGAGGAGACTGGAGCCTGCCTGCAGGTGGAGGCCTTGGGACACCCAGCATGCCCCGGGGTCAGCGGCCAGACTCCGCCCTGGTGGGGTACAAGGGCCGGGTGGGAGAGATGTGGGAGAGCAACAAGTGGCAATGAAGGAAGGGGTGTCCTTTGTGCTCCATGAGCTCACAGACTGTGAGTGGAGGGAAATGCATGTCTGATGGTGGAGGTGATGTGCGTGTCTGATGCTGGAGGTAGCATGTATACTGGGCGAGCTTCAGAGACACTGTCTGAGGTTAGTGATGGTGGGTTGCTGCATGTGACTTGATGCCGGCAGGCCAAGCAGTGCAGGTGACAAGCCTGGGAACAGAATGGTGCACATGGAGGTCGATGTTCTTATCCTTGAGCCTCGTTTCCGGTCTTCCCTGTTCCCAAGCTGAGTGAGCTGTTCCGGAAGGCTAGTCCCTGCCCACCCACAGGAGCCTACCAATGCAGGGCCAGGCCAAAGGTGCCCCAGCCCCTTGTGGCCAGGTTGAGGCCGTGGCACAGAGTGAAGCCAATGGCAGGACCGGAGGGCCGGTGAAACCCTGGGTGTAAGACCAGCGCCCCAAGTGAACCGCTGATTTCATCCAGCCCTGAACTTTCAGAGGCCCGAGGAGCCCAGCCACCAGTTCCCACCAGCAAGGCCCATGCTGCCAGCCTCATTTTACAAAGGAGGAAACTGGCCGGGCATGGTAGCTCAAGCCTATAATCCCATCGTGCAAGGAGGCCAAGGCAGGAGGGTCACTTGAGGCCAGGAGTTGGAGACCAGTCTGAGCAACTTAGTGAGACCCTGTTTTTACCAAAAAAAAAAAAAATTAAAAGAAATTAACTGGGCGTTGTTGCACTCGGGAGGCTGAGAAGGGAAGATCACTCGAGCCTGGGAATTCGAGGCTGCAGTGAGCTGCGATCACACCACTGCACTCCAGCCTGGGACCCTGTCTCTAAAAAAAAGGCAAATAAGGAAACTGAGGCTCAGAGTGGAGTGTCAGGCGCCTCCCCACAGTCTCACACCCAGAGTTGACCTCCAACCCCAGACTCCTGCGGTGGGACCTTGGCCACCTCTCCACCAGCCTGTAGCTCTGTACCCCACTGGTGCAAATGCTGGCTACCACCCCCGGGTTGAACCCGTGGAGGGCTGCTCTCCTCCCTCTCCCACAGCCCCCTGGGAGGGAAGGGGCTTCTCCAGTCACCCTACTTTCTCTCCAGCCCATCCCTGGGGCCTCGGAGTGATGTACACGGGGAGAGCCCTAAGTGCTTTCTAAATGACACTCTGGGTGGGAACACTATAGCGTTAGCTGCTCCATGGCCCACAGAGAACATGCAGAGAACACCGGCCTCCCTGGACCCCCACATGGAGTGCCTGGCCTCTGCCCCTCGGAGATTCTGCAGGTCCTGGGGGAGGGGCCGGGTGATGCTTGGCAGGGCGCCGGGGGCCGCTCCTGCAGTGAGGGGTGGCATTATCATTGGCAGTCCCAGTTTCCATGGGAGAACACTGGAGTCAAAGGCGCTTATCAGCACACTGAAGGCTGCACTCTGGTGGCAGAGGTGGGGGAGATTTAAACCCAGGCCCCTCTGGCTTAGAGTCTTCTCAATCAAGACCACACTCAGGCTGTGGGAGGACACAGAGGCGGGGGGGGACAGGATAGGAGAGAGGCATGGGCGTCATCACCACCCATCTCTCGGAAGCCTCTGGAAATGAGAGCCTGGGGGGAAGACCCTGAGAGGGGCCAGAAAAACCCCACACAAAAAGAAGTGGAAGAAATCAGAGGAGCTATGAGATGCACAGAGCCCTGAGAGAAAGATCCTGACAGATACCCCGAAAAAGCACCCAACAGAGCCCTGACAGAACCCCCAACAGAGCCCCCCGAGAACCCCCACAGAGGCCTGACAGATCCCCCAACAGAGACCCAAGATAGCACCCAATAAACACCCAGCAGAGCCCAACAGAGCCCCAACATGCGTACTTCCCACAAAGCCCGAACAGCAAGCCCCTGAGAGAGCCCCCAGCAGAACCCACTGTGGCATCCCAGCTCCGGACAGCTCCAAGCCCAGCGTGTCCAGAGTTCCCCTGCCTCCTGCCCCTTGGAGAGAAACAAGCTGCCAGAAGACACCTCGGACGGTCCTTTCAGGCTGCATCTCCAAGACCCAGAGGGTCAGGCCACTCCAGTCCTGCCCAGGTTGTGGACATGGCTGAGTTGTTGTCCCCATCTGTAAGAGAGGGCTGCCAGCCCCTACCCAGCGGGCTGTGTTCATACAGCTAGTGAGCAACTCTGGCAGGGCCGGGGCCAGGGGTCAGAGGCCAGGCACTAGGGGCACAAACTGAGAGGGGGTGCCTGCTCTCAGGCCGCAAGTGTGGGGTCAGGCTGGGGAGGGAGGCTCCTGCAGCCTTGCCTGTACTGGCCAGGTCATAGGGGGTTGTGGCTTGGGGTCTGCCTGTATCTCATCCTTGCCTTCCTCAGGGCGGCACCCCCTCCCAAGGAAAGCAGTCTTGCAGCAGCGACTAGAAGCTTCCAAAGAAGTGAAGTTCTAATGGTGAACTTCCAGCCTTAGGGTGGAAGCCATTAGTCAGGCTGGAGCTGGGGACTGAGGCTGCCACCCAGGAGGACCCAGCCGGCCACAGCCAGCACTTCTCAGCTCTACTGTCTACTTTGGGGTCCGTGGAGCTGACCCAGCCCAGAGTTCCACCTGTACTCTGCCCAGTGTTTCTCTTTACAAACCCCCTTTTGTGCCCAGGGCAGGAATCCTCATCCTCACTTTCCCCAAGACTCTGAGACACTGACCGAGCTGCCTCGCATCACACAGCCCACAGAGCAAGGATGGGAACCAGCATGGGCAGTGCAGCTCAAGGCCCTGTCCACCTCCCAGGCTGCCAGGAGCTGGTCCAGACATACACAGGGTGGGCCCTCAGGTTCAGTCCAGAGCAGCAGAAATAACAGAGGAAGAGATGCATCAGGAGCAGACAGTATCTGAAATAGTGTACTCTGACTGAGCCTCGATTTGCTCCTCGGTCAAGGGAAGTGAGAGTGTGTGCGGTCTGTGGTTATCAAGGCGCCATGGACATGAGCAGCTTCCCGGCTGGCACAGGGGTAGACACCCGGTCACCTCCTGCATCCCTCTCCAAGGTTTCAGCCCGGCCTTGCAGCCCCGCCGCCCAGAGACTCCCGCTGCCTCCTCCCCTCAAGCTGGACGCCCGCCACCTCCTCCTGCTTGCCCGAGATCCCATCAACTTGAGTCGGCCCCGCACACCCACTCCATGCCCATTTCACCGTCGCGGTGCTGCCCTTCCTGACCCTGCATGCCCGACACCCTCCTCTGGGCAGGACTGCCACGTCCTAGGGCCCTCACCACCGCCGCCTTTGGGTGAAGTGCCAGGCCGAATGAGAGGAGAAGGGGATCACAAGGCAGGAGACACCCAAGGGAGCCTCAGAGCCCCCTCTGCTCCCCTGCAGCGAGCCTTCCCCATAAAGAACAGAAGGCTCTGGCATGAGTCGCTGGTGGACGGGAAGAGGTCAGGGCTCTGCACAGGGTGTGCGCCCTGTGATCCATATGGCACCTCCTTGAGTCTAGACTGCAGGAGGCTTCGAGCCCACCCCACATCAGCTGCTACTATGCCTTCCCTCCCTCCCACTGTGTGTCTCCCCTCCTCCCTCCCTCCCTGTCTCCCTGTCTCCCTCCCTCCCTCCCTTTTTCATTCCCTCTCACTCTCCCCCCTGCATCTCCCTCCTCCTCCCTCCCTGTCTCTGTCACCTTCCTTTTTTCTCTCCCTCCCTCTCTTCTCCCCCACCGTGTCTCCCCCTCCTTCCCTCCTTCCCTCCCTCTCACTCTGTGTCTTCTTCCTTCCCTCCCTCCCTTCCTCTCTTTCTCTCTCGCACCCCTTACCAGTCCTCATGTTTCTCAGTGTCTGAGGCAACTCCCTGCCCCTCTCAACGTGACTGTCCTCTCCTGGTAGTGGGGAGGGGACTCCTGCCCTGCTGGTCCCACAGGGCCGACGTGTGTGAGAACCCCCAGCCCCATGCGACTGGGCTCCCACAGAAGCCACTGGCCTGGGGCGGAGGGAGTCTTCCTGGGAGGTGGGAGCCAACGTGGTCTGTCTTGTTGCAGCATCTCTGGCTATGGGGCCGCCGGCGGGAAAGGCGGGAAGAACACCATGGTGCGCTCGCACGGCGTGTCGGTGCTGGGCATCTTCCCGCTGCAGAAGGGCGACTCGCTGTACATCCTGGTCGGGCAGCAGGGCGAGGACGCCTGCCCCCGTGTAAGTGCCTGCAGGACCTTCTCCACACATCCGCACCCCTTCTGGAAGTTCACCGTGGGAGGGCGACATGGGAAGGGTGGCTGCGATGCAGCTGTGCAGACCCTGGCACCGCGCTGGGCAGGACGCGCAGAGCTGGGGGGACCCAGAGCTGGGCACCCTGCAGGGCAGCTCCTTGGGCCAGGCCCCACCCTCACCTGAGGTACCTACTTGCCGGGTATGTGGGGCAGGGAACTGAGTTCCTTCTCCAAGAGCAGCTTCGGAGAACACAGACAAGAACGGTGGCCAGAAGGCGGCTCCGGTCCACAAAACGCCCAAAGCTCCTACAAGCCGGGCCTGCGCCAGAGCCCAGGAGACAAGGAGCTCTCTGGGGGAGGCTTGGCCTCCCTCCTGCCCTCGGGGCTAGGATGAGGCAATGGGGCAGCCCAATAGGAGCAAGCTTCTGTGTGAGAAGTGTCTCTGCTCCAACTCCTGCAGTGACTGGAGTCAGGCCTGTCCGACCTCACGTGAGGCGTTAAGTCATGACTCCACAGGCGGCCGCGATGGTCGCAGGAAGGAGCTGGAACTCCTGCAGCTCCTCATCTCAGCAGAGCCTGCGTGGCTCCTACAAGGGCGTCTGCGCAGCGGGGCGGTGGTCAGTTGGTCTGGCGCCCTCACTGAGTTGTGACCTGCGGGGGCCCCGGAGCTGGTGAGCTTGTCTTTCTGTTCACTCACCTGTGCGGGACCCAGACTCTGGCCATGGGCTTCAAGGCAGCAGGAGTGGCTCTCAGCCAGGGACTCCAGGTGGCCACCCCCAGCCAGGCCACTCAGCAGAGCCTGTGGCCTGTGTGGACTCCCCTTGCAGACCACTCCAGCCCGGGAACCCAATCCGGGAAGGGGCAGAGAAGGCCGGCTCTTCCCCAGGTCTCCCTGGCAGAAGGGAGGTCATGAGACAATTCAGGAGGCAAAGTGGCTCTCAGGGCAACTCGGGACGTGGGGGCGCTGCTGGCTCAGGTCACGTGCAGGGTGCCTTCTCTGCACCTGCCACACCTCCATTCCGCGGTAGTGGGCTCACCTGCTGAAGAGCCTACCTCCCACACACACATGCACACACCACACCATACACACAACAGGCACACATGCATAGCGCACACACATGCATAACACCACACACACTACATACATGCTCACCCACACACTACACATGTGCACATGCACACACCACATACTATACACACACCACACACATGCACATACACACATGTGCACACAGGTGTGTCATGTGCACACACTATACACGCAAGCCGCACACATGCACACCCACACACCACACATGTGTGTGCACGCACCACATGCATGTACACACACGTGCACATACCATACGTGCATGCCACACCCACACATGAGCACATACACACACGTCTGCACACACACACATGCATGCACGTACCCTCAGCCTTGGCTTCCCAGCACTTCCAAGCCTCACCTGGCGGCAGGAGTCTACACTGGGGCTCCACTCCATGGCACCACTGGCATGTGGGAGCCGATCATTCTGTGGCCAGGCAGCGGCTGTCCTGTGCCCTGCAGAGTGTTCATCCCTGTCCTCTCTACCTTTTGCCAATGACATCCCAGCAATGACAATCAAGTATGCCTCAGACATTGCCAAATACCCTTAGCTCATCATTGGTCTCCATGTCAAGCCTGCCATGTCCACCACCGTCAGGGGCCGCCCACTGCCCAGACATGTTCCACCTACGCTGATGTGCCCAAGTGCTGACCGCACACCCGCCATGTACAGACACTGCTGTGGGAACTGGAGGCAGATCCATGACAAAGCACAGAGTTTTGCTCTCAAGAGCCCAGGCGGGGAGGGAGGGAAACGTCTGGGGAAAGAAAGGCCCCTGCAAAGGCCGGGTCCCCATGGTGGGTGTGTGTCCATACCTGGGGGACAGGTATGATGGAGCAGAGGGAGCAGAAGGAAGGGGGGGTGCAAGGCGAGGTCAAAGGCACGAGGGCTGGATCTGGCCACTGCAGGGCATGAGTGGGCCGTGGGAGCGTTCTGAGCCAGGGAGTGAGGGAACACAAGCATGCAGTAAAAGGCTCGTTCTGGGCCAGGCACGGTGTTGCCTGTGGTTCCCGCTACTTGGGAGGATTGCTGGAGCTCAGGAGGCCAAGGCTGCAGTGAGCCTTGATCCCACCACTGCACTGCAGCCTGGGCGACAAGGTGAGACCCCATCTCTTAAAAGAATTAATAAATAAAAGTAAAAGAGCCCACCTGGCTGCAGTATGAGAAGTAGCCCCCATGGGCACAGGGAAGAGTCAGGACAGAGGGTTTGAGGTTCCTGTGTGATCCTGGCAAGAGACGACTGTGGCTTAGACCAGGACACTGTCGGTAGAGGCGGTGAAGCTGGGGAACGCTGGGCATCTCTGGACTGCAGAGCCCAAAGACATTTCCTGCCAGGTCAGATGAGGAACTGAGAGAAGAACAGCATCAAGGATGACCCCCAAAAGGGTACCTGGGTCCCTGGGAAAAGGGATCTACCCCCACCTGGGTGGGGACCACTATGGAGGGAGCAAACGTGGGGGCAAGGCGCTCCGGGTTATCGAGGCTGGTGAGCAGCCAGACAGAGACGGGATGCCAGAGACACATGGCTGGCATTCTGGAGAGACCAGGGAGGGGTCCATTTGGGAACTCCGTGGGGAGCTGAGACAGAGAGAAGGGGCCTGGGCACAGGGCAGAGAGGGAGGAAGACCAGGGACCGAGCCCAGGGATCCCAGCACTGAGAGGACAGGGAACAGAAGAGACAGCAAAGGAGGCTGGAGCAGGGGAGCCAGGGAGGGAGTGGGACAGGGGTGAGAAGTCCATCAGCTCTGCCTGATACCCTGGAGGCCCAGCCAGGTGCAGTGTCCAGCGCCCTGTCTCACAGGTGAAAGAAGACTCTCGGGAGAGATGAAACAGCCATGGGTCCAGCTCTGGTTACCAGAAACCCCAGAAACCTCCAGAATCTGTTCACAGGATGACAGCGTCCCTCAGGGGTGGAGGCCCACCGCTGCCTCCCAGGGAAGAGGAGGAAAAGGTTGGGGTTAGCATTAGGACTGGGGTCCAGGGGCTTAAGGCCAGGGCTGGGGATAAGTGCTGGGGTTAGGGTAGAGTTCGGGTTAGTGTTAGGATTGGAGTTGGGATTGGGTTAGGGGTTAATGGTCTAAGGTTGGGAATTTGCGTTAGGATTAGGATTGTGGTCAGGGTTATGTCAAGTTATGGTTAGAGTCTTGGGGGATTAAGGTCAGCGTTGGGGGTTAGGGCTAGGGTCTGGAGTGGACCTTGTCGGCCCCACTGGCCCAGCCTGGCAGTCTCTTGATCTACAGATGAGGAGGTGAGTCCGGGGAGGTAAAGAGGGGTCTTTCAGCCATGACCCAGCAAATCTCTGGCCGAGGCATCAAGAATCCACCTGGTCCCTATGGCAGGTGTCTGTCCTGCTGACAGTACACACTCTTCACCTCAGACCTCCCCCCTGCGCCCACCCCACCAGTTGGCCATCAGCAAGCTTTCCTCCCTGGAGTGTCTCCACCCAGGACCGGCAGCACACATGGGACAATGACAGCTCTCTCAGAAGTCACTCAGAGCCCCCCACCCACTAAATCCACGCCAGGAAATATCGAATCGTTTCCATCAAGTCCAAGATGCCATCAAGCCAATTGCATCTCAGCTACTTATCTGGAAGTTTCTCTGGTCCCCACAGCTGTGCCCTGAGTGCATTTGTGTGAGGCATGTTTGGGATGGACCGCCAAGTCCACTGGTGGTTACACAGCGGCATGGGTGAAAACGCAGTGTCCGTCGGCTTCCTTTCCACGAAGTCAGAGAAAAATCACTTTCTCAGAGACCAAGGTGCTATCTGGAGGAATGGTCACAGCCGTGGCCGCCGTGGTGGCCATGGCTGGGGACAAGCAGGTGTGGCTGTTCTGAAGCACCGCCCTCCTCCGCCAGAGATTCCAGGGTACCCTGTTGGAGACGTTTCCAACACGATCCTGGGAGACTCAGACATCTGGCACACTTGTGCCCCGCTGGCACATTGGTGGGCCCAGAAGCGATGCCACATGGGATGATAGCAACCATATGTTCTGTTCCCACCGTGCATGGGCACCATCCTCGACCCCTTACCTGTGCTGTCTGGTAGACACCATGACAGCCGGCAGTGTCCTCCTTTCCACCCCACACTGGAGGCTCGGAGGCTGGTCACCCACCCTAACTTGGCAGCTCCAGCCACCTCTCAGCACACAGGGTCTTTGTCCTTCCTCCTGGGGTCCCCTTGCCCCACAGGACCCACGGGGCCCTGAGATGGGCTTTCATAGCCAGAGGCCCCACCCAGCTGTTCCCTCTCCTCTGGGAACGACCCACCCTAAGACAGCCTCCTGCGGGCAACCCTGGCGCACTCTCTCCCCGCCTCTCATGGCGTTTTCTCAGCTGGCCTCGTGGTCCCTCCCTAGTGCTGCTGAGTGACAGTCACCGCGGATGTGTTCTGCCACCTTGAATCAGCCTGAGAGACAGTCGGGTCCTGTTTGTAAGCATCGAACTCATGTCTGGTGGGGGCGGGGAACCCTGATACGCCTTGTGTTTCTCCAGACAAACCAGCTGATCCAGAAAGTCTGCATCGGCGAGAACAACGTGATAGAGGAAGAAATCCATGCGAACGGGAGTGTGCACGAGTGGGCGGGCGGAGGCGGCGGTGGGGGCGGAGCCACCTACGTCTTTCAGGTGAGGCGGGAGCTGCCAGACGCTAAGGGCAGGGTCTCTGTGCACCAGGGCACGGGAGCTCCCAGCCTGGACTAGAAGCACCTCAGAGCCCCCCACCCCAACTTAGAGATGAGTAGACCAACCAGGCACAGTGGCTCACGCCTGTCATTCCAGCACCTTGGGAGGCAGAGATGAAAGGATGGCTTGAACCCAGGAGTTTGAGACCAGCATGGGCAACATAGCAAGACCTCATCTCTACAAAAAAAGAATTATCTGGGCATGGTGGTGCACACCTGCCATCTCAGCTACTTGGAAGGCTGAGGAGGGAGGATCACCTGAGCCCAGCAGGTCGAGGTGGCCATAAGTGTGCCACTGCACTCCAGCCTGGGTGACAGTGTGAGGCCCCATGTAAAAATAAATAATACATGATAAATAAATAACCAAAAAAGTAAAGATGAACAAAGTGAGGGATGGGGGTCTGTCTGTCCAGTAAGGGTGGGCTTCTCACTGGCAGCCTCACCATCCCACTGCTACCACACAGAGCCTTTGCCGTCCTTCCTCAGGGCTCCAAAGGCCCCCACACCTCCAGGGCCAGCTCCCTGGCATCTCTGCAGCCAGGCCAGACATGAAGGCAGAGCTTCCTGCTAGGTCCCCCCATGGGACGGCAATGTGAGGCTTCATCTTGAACTTGTGGGGATCAGAGCCCAAGATCCCTAGAAGTGGGGTGAGGAGAGGGAACAGATAGACCACTCCTCACCACCTCTAGGCTTCCGGAGCTGGTCTAGCGGGCTTCTGGGGAGCTGCGGGTAGCCCCTGAGACTAGCCCACCTCCCGGTAGAGACATGTATACACAAGTCCCCCAGGGGCTTTGCCTCTCTGGTGGGGCCTGATGGAGGAGCTGGTGGTTGTTTAACACGAGTTCAGAGCCCTTGGCCCCTGAGACCACTGAGAGGGCGCCAGGTCTCCCCACCACCCCGCAAGCACCTGTCAGGCTCAAGCATCCCCCACCTCTGGGGCCGGGGTCTCCAGGGAGCACAGGTTTCTCCACCTCCCGTGTCTCCCCCAGATGAAGGATGGGGTGCCAGTGCCCCTGCTGGTGGCAGCCGGTGGCGGCGGCCGGGCCTACGGGGCCAAGTCAGACACGTTCCACCCAGAGAGGCTGGAGAACAGCTCCTCGGTGCGGGGGCTGAACGGCCACTCCGGAGCCTCAGGTAAGGCGGCAGGCCCCGCCCCTCCCACAGCCTCCCACCCCGGGCTGAGCCCTGCGACCCCACACATGCAGGGCGTCCCCATCGGCGGACCCGAGACTCTGGGACCACTGGATACTGGTGCCAACACCAAGGGGGGCAGGTGGCACCCTGGGGCACGAGGCCACCTTGCTGACCTGGGCTTCACCCTGCAGAAGTTCGCTGAGAAACGAGACGGGACAGGGAGAAATGAGATGTACTGCCAGGCTTACCAATACACCATGACCAAGGCTCCCAGATCCCTCCTTCCTGCAGGGCAGAGGCACGGCAGGGAGGAGGGCCGGTGAATGGAGCCAGGACCAAGTCGGGCCTCCCTGGCCCTAGAAAACAACCAGGCCCAGGCTCCAGCCATAAGATCCCTCTGCAGGGTCTCTTCCCTGTGAGCAAGGGTCAGGGGACAGAAGGGGGACAACGTAGAGGGGGCTATGGACCCCCAACGCCCTCCTGCCAGCCATCTCCAAGGACAGAAAGCACAGTTCCTCTCAACTGGGCAGGGCCCTGCAGGCATTCATGCTTTGAGATCAGACACTCAGACTTTCCCCTTGGTGAGCAAAGGCCAGACTATCTAGGAAAGAGCAAGTCAGCTGGGTCTGTGGCAAGGCCACCCCCAGCACCCGGCAGAGCACCCCGACCCGGGAAGCACTTACCATCTGGGGCCCACAAGCCCCCGACCACCCCGTCGGGCTTCCAGGTAGCCCTCTGTAGGCTGGCAGAAGTGTGGGGGGCTCCCAGAGGTCTGGGGAGTTTTTCTCCTCCCTGTTGCCGTGTCATTGAGAGTGGAGATGAGACTCAGACTATGTCTTGAAATGCCAGGGGCTTGTTTTGGTTTGGATGTTGGTGTCCTTTGTTTTTGTTTTTTTTTCTTTTCCACATGTTTGCTTTTGAGATTTATAGTGGTCAACCTGAGGCCATGTCGGGCCTCAGCTCTGCAGGCAGCCTCCTTTTCAGGAATTCGGAGCGGCCAGGCATGGGACTCACCACTCCCCAGCGGCCAGGCACGGGGCTTGCCACTCCTTGGTGCGGAGCTCTCCTCCGCCCCAGGCCTTGGCAGAGTCTTGAAGGCCAAGCATCTTGTGGGGGCTGTCTGCACATTCTGCCTCACGCCCCAACGAGCCCCACTTGGCGGCATGGGGCGTGTCTTACATGCCACTTTCTAGGCCTCTGAGGCTAGC
Organism: Carlito syrichta; assembly: GCF_000164805.1. NCBI lineage: Eukaryota > Metazoa > Chordata > Mammalia > Primates > Tarsiidae > Carlito > Carlito syrichta. The sequence continues at coordinate 420,893 of NW_007246171.1, forward strand.
ATCAACCCCCAGGGTGGGGCTTATCATCCCCAAGCTGCAGGCAAGGAATCTGAGGCTCAGGATGGGGGGGGTCCTCACCCAGGGTGCCACAGGCCGCAAACAATAAGGCCTGTGGCAGTCTGGTGACCAGTGCAGCTGCCTGCAGGGTCATCAGTGTCGTGGCCCCTGCAGGGGTCCACAGTGGGTTGCCCAGCATCTGGGAGGACCAGGTCCTGTGAAGGTGGGAAGCCAGGAAGGATGCAAGGCCAAGCTCCAGGGCTCAGCAGGTGGGGGGAAGTCAGGGGGGCATTTAGTGGTACCGCATCCCCATCCCTAATGAGCACTCATCCCTGCTTGAGAGCCAGAGAGGCCTGGCAGGAAGCCCGGCTCCGAGACCCACCCCCAGACACCCTCGGCTGTGCCAGGCACACCTCCCTGGGGCACATAGCCTTCCATGCCCACCTGGAGCCCTCATGCCCCCTGAAAATGGGGTCCCGGAACCGGAGCTGGTGGGAGCGCCCCCGAAATGCGACACACCCCACTTCGCTCGCCGGAGGGGTTGGCTGAGCCCACCGCACCCTCACCGTGGTGTGCCCTGTCTCTTCCTGCAGGCGGTGGAGGTGGCTGGAGCGATAACACTTCCCTGCTGTGGTCCGGAAAGTCTTTGCTGGAGGGCGCCACCGGAGGACATTCCTGCCCCCAGGCCACGAAGAAGTGGGGGTGGGAGACCAGAGGGGGTTTCGGAGGGGGTGGCGGGGGGTGCTCCTCTGGTGGAGGAGGCGGAGGATACATAGGTAAAGATGATTCGTGTTCGAGGTGTCCCTCCCTCCCCTTAGTCCTAGGCCCCTCACCCCACCCCGCCCACGTGTGGACTGTGATGTGATGCACGCC
>NW_007246171.1:421782-453010 GCF_000164805.1 Carlito syrichta
GAAGCCAGAGGCTGGGTGTTGGCTTCCGGGCCAGCATCCCGCCTCCAGGCTTCCAGACCTGCACCACCCTTGGTCTCCCCCAGAGCCTGTCCGGAGGCTCCCGCTTTCTGCACCGGCTCCTGCAAGCCCCAGCCTCCCTCTGCAGGGCCTGCTTCCTGGTCTCTGGGACCCTCACTCCCCCTGCCGCCCCAGTCCCCGGATGCCAAAAAGGCGCCTGTTGGGCTGACTGATGGGAGCCACTCCCCAGGCCTCAGAGCTCCCGGCCTGGCCCTTGGCTCGCGAACCCAGTCCCCACCTTGGCTCCTTCCCAAGCCGAGGCCGGCAACGCTGGCTTCCCCCACAGATTAGGACAAATGCATGCACGTGGTGTGTCCGTCTGTCTTGCTGTGTGCCGTGTGTCAGGTGCTCATGCTGAGACCACGCTTGCTCTCCTTCTGGGCCCTGGGTGGGTGGGAGGAGCCCGAGGGGGGAGCCCAAAGTCGCCCAGCCCCGGTGGAAGGAGGGCCGGGAGCCTCCGTGCACAGGGCCTATGCCCCCAAGCCCCGACCCTGAGCCAATGGCTGTCCTGACCAGTCCCAGAAGGGGCGCCATGGGCGTGTCCCAGCCGGACAGACTAGAACTTTGGACATGTGCCCACATTGGCCACTTCCGAGTGGTCGGGGGGCCCCGAGGGAGCTGGCCTAGACCTGAGGGAAAGGGCCACACCCACATCTGTGAGCCACATCCCAAGGGCAGCCTCTGTGCCATGAGCCTCCCTGCCCTCCCGGTTCCCCTGCCCCAGCCCCGGTGCCCCTGGCTCTGGCAGGCCGCATGCCCACAGGTGTCCTGTGTGTCAAGACTGAGCCCTCCTCTTGGTGTTCAGCTCCTCTCTGGTCTGCTACAGGCGGTGACGCAGCCTCCAACAATGACCCCGAGATGGATGGGGAAGACGGAGTGTCCTTCATCAGTCCCCTGGGTATCCTGTACACCCCGGCCTTAAAAGGTATCCCTCGCCAGGTAGTGGAACAAGCTCCTTGGCCCAGGCCTCCCAGCAAGCTAACTTGGGGCCACTGGCGTGTGTCCAGGACACAAGGGCACCGTGACAGGTCCTGGCAGGCACATCTTCCCATGGCTCAGCTCACCAGGTTTCCTGGAAATCGGGATGTGTGGTCCAGTGTAGACACGGGGGCAGAATACCCCCACCAGGTAGGCCACAGTATGGACATGGCAATCACCCCTGCCTTCCTGTGCCTGCTGAGCCCTGAACACACATGTGCAGTCACACATACACACACACACACACACACACACACACACACACACACACACACACACACACACACACACACGTGGGCATCCGTGGTCTGTCCCCTCACCAGCCACACCAGTCGCCTTCCCCACAGAGAGGCAAGATTGATGGCCAGGGAACCCATAAGCAGGGACCAGGGAGCCCTGTGGCCAGCAGTGGACATAGCACAAAGGCTGGGGAGGGCGCGGGGAGGCTGCCCAGGTCAGTCCGAGACGCACGCCCTGCTTGTCCCCAGTGATGGAGGGCCACGGGGAAGTGAACATTAAGCACTACCTGAACTGTAGCCACTGTGAGGTGGACGAGTGCCACGTGGACCCTGAGAGCCACAAGGTCATCTGCTTCTGTGACCATGGGACAGTGCTGGCCGAGGACGGCGTCTCCTGCGTGGGTAAGTGGGTAGAACGGGACGGGCCTGGACTCAGTCGTGTACAACTTTTGGCCCTCCCCTACCTGCCCCCACAGCACTCTGACCCTGGGCAGTGGGACTCAAGCACAGAAGGTGCTGCGGCTCCCGAGGGTGGCTTGTGCGTCCTGAAGCTCCCTCTGCAGCCCAGACCATGAGCATTCGGACATCCCACCAGGGGCCATCCCGTCTCCACTCAAGTGCCCCAGGGACAGAGCCTGGCTGCTTTCAAGACCGTGCTCCCTCAGGGAGCTTGAGGGCCGGCCCCATCCCTGTCAGGTCCTCCCCGGGTTCCTCACCTGAGCAGCCTTCCCTGGGCTGCAGGTGGAGACAGCACCCCCCTCCTTCAAGGGCCCCAGCCTGCTCTGAGCTGTTCATACAAGAGGCGTTTTATGTCTCCCCCGAACTGGGGTTCCTTTCTGCACACATTCCAGTTGACAGTGTCCCTCTTGAGATACAGTGTCCCTCTTGAGATGCAGTGTCCAGTACAAGTGCAAGGCCTCCATGTGGCCTGGCCTGCAGAGGGCACAGGAGCTCCTGAGTGCTCAAGGCCCAGGGCCCAGGGCACCCAGAAGTCCTTCAGCTTCAGGGTGTCGCTATCGGCCAGAGCATCTGGTCACATGGAGGACGGTTGCCAAAGACCCCACATTTCTCGGTATCTACCTATTCCTCCGTCCTCAGCCTGTGGTTGCCCAGTGTGGTTGTTTTGGGACATCAAGAATCTGATATCCACCCCTGCCAGTTCCCCTTCACCCAAAGGCTGCCACTGACACCTGTAGAAGTGGGGTGACCCTAGTCCCACCCACAGTCCTTGGAAAGGCAGTGACCAGGTCTCCAGGGAGGGAAGGAGCGGGCGGCTTTTGTCCTGACTGGGGGTAGCCCTGGGACTGGTCCCCGGGAGAGCTGTGTGGTCATCTGTGCCCGCTGGGTCCCTGGGAAAGCCATGTGGTCATCAGTGCCCACTGGTCACCTCTGGGAGAGCCGCGTAGTCCTCAGTGCCTGCCGGGCCTGTCTTGCAGCGTCACCCACCCCGGAGCCCCGCCTGCCACTCTCACTGATTCTCTCGGTCGTGACCTCCGCCCTGGTGGCCGCCCTGGTCCTGACTTTCTCAGGCATCATGATCGGTGAGTGCGCCAGGAACCATGCTCCCCAGGTCAGGGGGTCAGGGGAGCAGGTCTGAATGATGCTCCAGGCAGCGCTCGGTCCTGCTGGTCCCTGGAACTGGTTACCTGGTGACGAGAGCGGCCCCGGCCAAGCCTCAGCAGAAGCCCCAGCCATCCGCACCAGATGAGGGCAGCTCCCTCAGGAGCCCGACTCTGAGTCCCAGCCCCGGGTGTGGCCTCCCAGCCTCAAGGGGCACTCTTCCAAGGCCAAGCCCACCACCCCAGACTTCCCTCAGCTCTCGAGGGCTCCAGCGGGCACGGCTCCCGGCACCACTCACTCTCTGTAGCCTTCCAGCTTCACTCACCCCAGAGCCCCCCAGGCAGAGAGATGGCTCCTGAGCGTGTTTGCTCGGCCAGTGAGCCAAAGTGGGCGGACCTGCAGGCCACAGATGGCTCCACGGGACCCAGCCGACACTCGACACTCCCTGCTAAGACCCCAGGACAGAGGGGCAGAGCGTGGAGAGGCGGGCGAGAGGGCCCTCAAGGCCAACCCCACCTTCCTCCCACTCCCCTGGTAGGCATTTCCTCTAATAAAACCCTGGCCCATCTAATCCCACCGGATCTGCTTCTTGGAGGACCCAGACCCGCACTCCTCTGCCTGTGTGATGCAACAAGGTCCTCTCCGTGGGTGTGAGCTCAAGCTTTACGCCGCAAGGCCTCCGTCAGAAATCCACCTCCCACCTGCAGTCACATGGCTAGTCTTATAGTGGAAAGGCTCAGCGCTGGGGAGGAGGTGAAGACTCGGTGGGGGGCTTCCTGGAGGAGGTGGCCGTTGGGGTTGCAGCTGGCTGCCTGCCCACAGTGTACCGCCGGAAGCACCAGGAGCTGCAGGCCATGCAGATGGAGCTGCAGAGCCCCGAGTACAAGCTGAGTAAGCTCCGCACGTCCACCATCATGACCGACTACAACCCCAACTACTGCTTTGCCGGCAAGACCTCGTCCATCAGCGACCTGAAGGAGGTGCCACGGAGGCACATCACCCTCCTGCGGTGAGGCCGCGCTGTCGGGAGGGGTGCGGCGTGGGGCTGGGTGACACCGCAGCACCCCGAGGCCTGCGGAGACCCAGGAGCTGGGTGCGACGTCCAGGGCCACAGGGGCGCTGGCCTGTGCCACACCCTGATGTCCAGGAGCGCACTCAGTGAGGGGAGGGCTGGGGAGGGCCAGGGCTGTCCTGGAAGCCCATCCGGGTACCCTCCCGACCCTCCCGGCCCTCCCCACTCAGGGGCAAGGGGCCCCCAGCTTCCAGGCCCCAAATGTTCCTCTGTCACCCGACAAGACCCCTAGCCATGTCCGCCCGCGATAAGTCCCCTCCCAAGGAGAGTGAGCCTTGGTTTTATCACCTCTGTCGCTGGCACCTGTCAAAGACTTGGTCCCTGATGAATGAATAAAGCCCGTGCCGTTGTCCTGAGTCTTGGTGGGACTTTCCTACCTGAGTTCAGATGCAGACAGGGAGGCCGGGCCCAGAGGGAGGCCAGCCTGAGGGATGCCCCTGGGTATGCGTGCTCCCCACCCACCCGAGTCCACCTACTCACGGTGGCCCTAGCCTGGGCCCTGGCTGCCTCACGTCATGGCCTGTAGGACACTGCCTCACCGTGTGGTCCCTCCACCCAGGGGCCTGGGCCACGGCGCGTTCGGGGAGGTGTACGAAGGCCAGGTGTCCGGAGGGCCCAGCGACCCCAGCCCCCTACAAGTGGCCGTGAAGGTAGGAGGCGTCCCTCTTGGCCAGCCCCCACCCGCGGTCCCTGCAGACCACTGCCTGGCTCACAGCCGTCCCCCCCACATTCTGTCCCAGACACTGCCTGAGGTGTGCTCTGAGCAGGACGAGCTAGATTTCCTCATGGAAGCCCTCATCATCAGGTAGGCCACCGAGGCACACCTGCCCGACATCCCTCCCCCTGCAGGGCACACCCATGTCTCCTGTCACCTCTTCCCTGAGTGAACAACCCCCGCGCTGTCTCGGTAAAAGTCCTGCGGCCCAGTCATGCCGCTGCCGTCTCTCTGCCTCCACCAGTGTCCCCGTTGGTACCCATGGCCGTTGTCGCCCCACTCCCTCCTGAGACAGAGCATATGGCCTCCTGACAGAAACAGAAATCCCCTCCCTCCAAGGACCTGGGGTCTAGCCTTAGATGCCCCACCCTGGGCCTGCATGGTCGGCAGGGCTGTGTCTCTGCGTGGGCCCTCCGCCTTGTGGCTCCAGGGTCTGGACTTCAATGGAGAAACCCTGGGCCGAGACCCTCGGGACAGCTGTGCCATTAGCGGGTCCCTCGAGGAGGAGTAAGTTGCCTGGCCTCCAGGCTGGGAGGGGCTCCTGGCCCCAGTTGCAGGGGGAAACTCTGGACCCCCTGACAGGCAGGGGCAGCCTGGGGGTCCCTGTGGAAGAGGCAGGGGAATGAGGCTAGGCCGCATGAGTGACACAGCTGTGGGGGCTGGAAGCACACGAGCTGACACATGACCAGTGTGGGGTCCACACCGGGCTATCATTTATATTCCAGTTATCCGTGCAGTGCGTGATTGTTGACCAAACATTGCCATGTATGAGGTCGCAGGGCAGGAGGCCCCAGCCACTCAGCCTCACCACTTGTTGATCACTCAGCCTCAGGCGTGGCATGGGGCCACCCGTCTTCCCACTGTGTGCGTGTGTGCACGTGTGTGGACCTATGCGGCATTCCCTGCCCCACAGCCCTATGCATCCCCAGAGCATCATCGTGTGAACAAGAAAACCCGAATCCAAGGTCTCCCCGTACCCCTTGAGGAATCTCAGGGCTGAGGGGACGCGAGGCCATCCCTCCTCCCCACTGGTCACGCCTGGGTTACCTGGCCCCATGCCTCCCTCTGGGAAGCAGTTTCCCCACCCGCACCTGGGGCTGTCCTCGGGAAGCCCTCCTGGCCCCAGCGCCATCCACTCCCCGGAGGGACACCTGCTGCCCAGCTCTCCCCCCGAGAGCCTTGAACCTCCTCCCGCCCTGACTCCCTGGCACTGAGCTCAGCCTGCAGGATCCTTGTCCAGTCGGCAGCCAGATCCCAGTGGGAATCAGCCGGGCCGTGTGTGCAGGAGGCCTTTGCACAAGGGCTCCCCTCGCTCCTCCGTGAGATGAGCTGGCCATGGCTCAGCTGAGTCCCTCACACGCCCTCTGCTCCCCAGCAAATTCAACCACCAGAACATCGTGCGCTGCATCGGGGTAAGCCTGCAAGCCCTGCCCCGCTTCATCCTGCTGGAGCTCATGGCCGGGGGCGACCTCAAGTCCTTCCTCCGAGAGACCCGCCCGCGCCCGGTGAGTGACAGCTGGCCCGGCACCAAGGCTGAGCCAGGTCAGGTGCAGGGATGGGGGCAGCGAGCAGGCAGCCTGGGAACACCTCTCCACAGGGCCCGGGAACGACCTCTGCTTGGATGTGGGGGCTGGACAGGGAAGGGCCAGAGGCAGCGGCCAAGCCCCAGCCCTGAGGGGCTCATGCAGGTCTTATGCAATGCATTCTGCAGGCTGGGCCCTCCTGACTGTGGCTGAGGGAAAATCAGACTAGAGACAAACACAGAGGGGGGAGTCCATGCCTGCCAAGCCGGCGACTCATGGCTGGCCTGGGGCGGCCACTGTGGCCACTCATTCTATTGCTGTCTCGAGTAGCAATGACAATGCCTGAATGTCCCAACCTTGTAGTTTACAGGACGCTAAAGTGATGAGATACGTAGAAATGTGCTGCACATGTGTCGGGTGGAGGGGAGCGAACCTGAAAGTGAAGATGCCTGGGGGACCCCAGCTGGCCATGAGATACCCTTGGTCTAGAGCAATTAGCCCTTAATCTCAGTATCTGCACAGGTGACCTGGGGGACCTGGATGACCACGAGACATCCCGAGGTCTAAGGCAGTCAATCTTTAATCTTAGTATCTGCACAGGTGACCTAGGGGGCACCCCAGTTGGACCAGTAGACACCCCATGGTCCAGGGCAGTCAACCAGGGCAGTCAACAGGTGAGACCCGAGGGTTGGACCAGGTCATCTGGACAGTGGTTCTAAATGACAAACACAGCACCTGGGTGACCCCGAGTCCAGCTGGCCACGCCTGTCTTGAGGCCAGGAGTTTGCAGCCAAGCTGGGCAATATAGAAAGACCCTGTCTCTACAAAAAAAGTAAAAGTTGGGGGGAGAATGAAATACGTTTAAGAAATTTAAGGGGAGGATTTTTTAAAACACTGTCCTCCCTGGTTTCCCTGCAGGCAGGGTTTAGGGTTACAGATGTTCAGACATTTATGATGTCTGGAGGGGGAAAGCGTGCAGAATGAACTTAAAGGGAAGGACTCCTGCCCTGCCCTGGGTGTGCGTTGCAGGGCCCGGGACTCTTGCAAATGCTTGATACTGGTGCCACCCAGAAGATGGACTCCCGTGGGCATTCTTCCAAAGGTGGTCTAGCAAGCAGCCAGGGCCAAGACCCCCAGGGAGCCGCATGCTCTGGAGCTCAAACCCACGTGCCCCGTCCCCTCCCCACGTGCTCCTGAGTGCCCCCTCTGTCCCCGTAGAGCCAGCCCTCCTCCCTGGCCATGCTGGACCTTCTGCACGTGGCACGGGACATCGCCTGTGGCTGCCAGTACTTGGAGGAAAACCACTTCATCCATCGGTGAGTCCACGGCCGTGGTCTCTGCCACGTGTGTTCCCCCCACAGCTCAAGGCCAGAATGTCTCCAGAAGAGCCGGGTGAGTCCGCTTCCCTTGTCTCTGAGCGGGAACTTACTCCCTCGGGGCTTCCGTCGCCCCGATGTGAAATGGGTCGTGAAACATTCGCCTAGGCTGGAGAACTGCAGGTTCTTTCTGACTGGTGAGGACGCCTGCCTGCCCCCCGAATGCTCATGACCTGTGCCACTGTGAGGACCCCCTCGGGAAAGCCTGTCTTCCCATGGGAAGTTAGAGAAGTTCCATGAGTGACAGCGGACAGCCCAAGGCCACGCACCTGCCCGTTCACCTTCATGTCCGGCGTCGAGTGTTTGTTGGACATGTTCATCTTTTCTGGAACACTCCGAAGTGCAGCATGATGGTGACGACTCCTGTTCTTCATTTATTCCACCAAAAGAGCCTCGTGTTTGGGAGCTGTGTGGCCTGGGACCCCGTGCCCACGCTCGATGCGCTGACATCACTGACAACGCGTTTCCTTCCTTGTGGGGGATGCTGGTGACCCTCCCAGCGGACAGTTTGAAGCCTGGGGAGTAAGAGAGACCGTCGGGCTCTTTGCAAAACTTCCTTAGTGATTGGCTTCTAACTCAGTAAGTACAACCTGGAAAACTCACAGTCACGTATCCACTGGTGTCTTCAAAGAGCTGAAGGCATGTTCACGACAACACAAAGTACAAAGCAGGAAATGAGAGGCCGAGTGAGACTAGACGGAGGAGACGTGCAAGACTGTCACAGCTGTGCCTTCTAATAGGAATGAGGAACAAAGACCAGAAGGCCCAGCCTGAGTGCCCAAGTCACTCCTGACTGAAGGCAGTGGTCCCTCAAGAGAGCCTCCTCCCACAGTCATGCCTCAGTCTCCTCTGGAGTCCAGTCCTTTCCTGCCAGTGGGTCCTTCTTCTGGATAGAAACAGCAGAAGCAGATGAGAAGCTCGGACTCAGCCCACCATCTGCTTTGAAGCCAGGTCAGCCAGGTTCTTGTCCTTTCCCTTGTACCCAGAACCTTCTATAAGCCTCCTCTTTGGGCTCGGCCATTGCTCAGTCGAGGCCAGGTGGCGCTCTTGCTGGAAATCGTCATCGGTGAGAACCCTCTTGCCGCCTTTGCCGTGTCTTTCAAGTCTGCCTTCCTCGGAGAGCAGCCAGTGTCGCTTGGTGACCTACAATGTGTCCCTTGGCTTTGTGTGTGGCCTCTTCTGCTTTGTCTCCACCCATGCTGGTCACCACGGCACACAGATCCTCTGGCAGATGTCACCGCCATCTGCCCTCTGCCCTTATAAACCTGCTCTCCTGGGGTCCCCACATGTCGATCACACCCAGTGCTCTGCCTGTCCTTCCTCTCTGGAAATCACTTCTGAAGGCCAGAATTAGATCCCAGAATCCGAGCCTGTTGCTTTCTCATCTTTTTTAAGAGATTAAATTGTGAGAGACCAAACCAAGAATGTATCCGATGATTCATCTTAAGCAAAAGGAAACTTCCAGCAGAGACTGTGCATCTCAGTCGAAGCTTTCCTGTTGGGGTGATTGTTCATTCATATTAGGAACGCATCTTCCCCATCTTCCAACTGGCTAGAGGGTCCACAGTCCACGCTCATGCAGGGTGGCTTCTCATTCCCCTCTTCCCTCCCCACGTATCCACCCTGAAGGTGTGTGGACTGTACCCCCGGTCACCATCTGATCTCAGGGTGGAACTCCTCGCCAGAGTTGCATGCGTCCGTTGCTCATAAGATCACCCATAACCCTTTGGACATGGTTTATTGCCATTTCAAGAATGACGTATCATTCTGCCAACTCTCGGTGTGTTCTGTGGCTTTACATTTACTCTCTTGCCATGAAGTTCAAGATCACCTTTCTAAATGACCATGCCACACGCATCAACGCAAAGACTCTTCTGGAGCCGTAAATATGGTTCCTGGCCTGCGCGGCCATTCCTCCCTTGAGAATAAGTGGCTGTACAGTCAACCATTGTTCTTCTTTTTGATGCCCCGTACATTATGCTTTTATGGCTTATGGGGACACTTCAAACTTCAACCTGCACCTTCCAGACCAGGTCAGTGGTATCTACAGCGTGAACCTTCCCCTACCCTGACCCACTCTTCCGGTGTCCCATGCCACGGCCCATGTCGGGATCCCATATTTTCATATGGTCTCAGCAGCCAGCTGCGTGCTCTCCACATCCTCTCCAAGCCAGGGACCAAAACGCGAGACCCATTAACCATGGAAGCACCACCTGTCAGCTGGGGGCTTCTGTTCTGTCTGTGCAGGACTTCAATGTTATAAGAGGAGATCCATGCCTGATGTCCCCTGGCTGCACCTGTCACCCCCACAAGCACATCAAGGAGGGGTTCTCAGTCATTCAGGAGAAGCTGATGAGTCTCGGGAAGCTTTTGATCCTGTCTCAGAGGCATGATGGGAAAACAGGCCATCTGGCTGGAGCCTGGCGCAAAGGAGGCCACGCTGTGACTTGAAAGAAGCGAGTCTTCGGGCATGGGACTTAGCAGAGGCTTTACACCAAGCCAAGCACAGGAGAACCACCGTGGCTTATTTTTTAGAGATTTGAAACCTTGGAGAATTTCTTGAAAGGCTTGAATGTAATCTCATGGAAGTCATGCTGTTCTAAAACACTCCTTCAAACAGCTGGCAGAAACCAGCCAGCGGTGTACATGGAATCTGGCTATGGCCAAATAGCATTTCTTTAGCCCCGTATTATCTGCTTTTAGCCTCCTTGTTTACGATAACAGGAGATAATAGCATTCTGCGTCGTATAGAGCTGTTTTGAGGATTAGCTAGGAAGCTCGACAGTGACACTTACAGCAGTGCTTAGCGAGAGTGGAAGGCCAGTGGATTCTGGTTCCTATTGTAAGTCTTTTCATTATTATTTTCCCGTTAAACATGTTCAGTCACCTCCCCGTGTCTTTTTCCATTTCCCTGTTCTGAGGTCTAGCACTGGTGAAGTTGTCTGTTCCACCCTGACGTTCTGTGGCAAGAGAAATAGAGGGCAGAGGAGGGAACTGTGTGAACTTGAGATTGGAGGTGAACTCCTGGTGCTGGACCCTGTACATTTTCCTTCCCAGGAATAATATTAGAACATGGACTTTCTCGGGTCTTCTTCCTTCCAGGGACATTGCTGCCAGGAACTGCCTCTTGACCTGTCCAGGCCCTGGACGAGTAGCCAAGATTGGAGACTTTGGGATGGCCCGAGACATCTATAGGTGAGCGGAGAAACGCCCCCTGCCAAGATCAGTCTCCCCCTGCCCCCTCCCCTCGAGTGAACGGGATGAGCTTTGACCTCACGTGATTCCCACCCCCCCCCCCCCCAAAATTCTATTCAGGCCCTTTCCAGGGTGTGGGAAGCTGTAATTAGTGCCCTGGCAAAGGCCTAGACCTAGGTCCACACCGCCTGCTGCTAATAGCCGACTCCAAGTCCTTGGATGGGTTGTCTTCCTGGCTCCAACACCAATCCTGCCATGTTCTGAAACACAGAATGGCATGGATGCTTGATGTGGAAGAAGCTTCACAGTGAGCTTGGTTTAACTTCCTCTCTTCTGTGCCAACCTCTGGGCCCTTAGGCATCTGGCTTGGCCCAGCTGGTCCCCCAGCCTGAGCTTCATGGCTCCCAGTGCTGGCTCCAGGCACCTTGGCGACCTCCTGTCCACAGCCTCCCGCCCACCTGAACTCTGCACAGCTCACAGTGGGCACGGCCTCCCAGGGGCTCTGGTCACTCCTGGGTAGTGCTCCTGTGCCTTGGCCACCCCAAGGAGGATCAGTGGGTCTCCGTTCATGCTGCTGGTCTCCTGCACCCTCCAGCGGGGTGTGTGGTGCCAGCCACGCTGCAGTAGCGTCTGCGGCCACTTCTTCCGCTAAACCATGTCCTTGGATGATTATGCCTTGTACCCTTGGCACGCAGCAGAGGTCCTGACCCACACCCAATATTTAGCCCGTGTTTATTGAGGTAGCTCCTTATTTAGCCCATGTTTATTGAGGTGTATAGACAGCTGGCAGGAAGTCACCCCTGCAGCCCACCCAGACAGGCGTGAACCCAACCAGCATGCAGTGGCTTACAGGGAGGTGCGCCCATATGCTGATCTTATCAGTGCGTTGCATTCATGACGTGACTGATAAAAACTGGGACAGGAACCCACCTCTCTTGCAAGGGGGGTCTGCACCCAAGAGGCTGCATGTCTGGGCAACCTAGGAGGCAGCTTCTACAGCAGTCACCGATGGCCGAGGGCCTGAGTTGAACTAAGTGCCAGGTGCCACAAGAACCTGGACCAAGAGACCCGAGTCCGCTCCCCCTCCCATTCCAGGTCCACGAGGCCTCAGGTCGTCAGAAGCACATGGTTCTGATGAGGCTGGAGTGTGTTGTTCCATCTGGGCCATAGCACAGACCTCGTCTTCCATGCCGCTTGCTTGCCGTTTTGTCCTGTTAAATGACACCGGCATTTTTTTTTTTTTTTGGGAAAGCAGGATTTACTGAGAGGACAGAAAAACTCCCACAGTGGGAGGAGACCCGAAGGGGATGCCCTACACCGGCATTCTTAAGGAAGTGATGAGGTGTCCACTCTCCTCCCGGGCCCCTAGGACCCTCGTGAATGTCATCCTTTCCCGGGCAACTCTACCCATGGGCCTTCCTCGGTATCCCGGCAGGGCTGGTGCTGCGCCCTCTGCGGGTCCCAGCCTGGCCCTCCACTTCTCCCCCCAGGGCGAGTTACTACCGGAAGGGCGGGTGCGCCATGCTGCCCGTGAAGTGGATGCCCCCCGAGGCCTTCATGGAAGGGGTCTTTACCTCCAAGACGGACACCTGGTGAGTCTCCACCCTCCTCCGGTCCCCGGCCTGCAAGTGGTACTCTTGGGCCAATTGAGGGCCCAAGGGTGCTGGCCACACAGAATCGAGGGCAGGTTGAGCCCAGGCTCCCTCACCAAGTCCACACACACCAGGAGAAGGAGCTCAAACTCCACAAGGACACAGGGGACAAGAGGGCCAAAATCCAGACCAGACCAGCAACAACCCCACTGGGAGGGCCTCGGCTTCCTCACATCCACAGGATCCTTTTTCTTGCGAGCTAGCAATGGTGCAGTCTGGGATCAGGACCCTACTCTGTTGGTGGCATCATTCCGCCTCCCAAGTGAGAGGTGCACAGACATGTGGGCCTCACTGAGGAGACGGGGACATGGGTGTCTAACCCAACAGCCAGGGCCCGGCGCAGGCTGGCTCACCCTGCCTGAGCACCCAGAAAGGTCCAGGAACTGGGAACAGGGTGCAGTAAGCAGGAAAATGGCTCAAGGGCCTGTTTAGGGAGTCATGGCATCCCCCAGCCCCTTCTCGCAGCCCCTGAAGCTTCCTGACAGTCCTCTTTCACTGTTGGCACAAGGCGGGGCTCCTTCTCCCAGGAGACCACACTAAAGCCTCTTTGGTCATCCCCCCGCCTTCCCCACCATGTCCCCTCAACACCAGAAACACTGGCAGCCGGGCAGGATGTCAGAGCTTCTCTTTGAAACTGGCCAGTGATGAGAGACCCACAGACACAGCACGGACAAGGGGCTGCCCAGTGTATGGGCTGAATGGTGTCACCCAGAGGTGTCAGGGCCCACTCCCAGAAACCGACATGGCCATTGCACAAGAACAGAGGTCTTCGCAGCTATAATGAAGCTTAGGGTCTTGGCCTGGGGTGGCTGTCCTGGGTTATCTGGGTGGGCCCTGAACGCCAGAACAAGGGTCCTTGTAAGAGAAGAAAGAGGGAGAGGAGGCAGTGTGACCACAGAGGCAAAGGTTGGAGGGACACAGCCACTGGTCAGGCATTCCAACCGCCACCAGGAGCAGCAGAAGCAGACTCTCCCCAAAGCCTCGGAGAGGCACAGAACTGTCAACACCCGTGTTCAGCCCAGCAATACTGACTTCGGGTGTCCGACCTCCAGAACTGTCCGAGAATGAGCCTGTGCTGTTATAAGCCACCAAGTGTGTGGCATTTCTTTACAATCATCACAGAAGACTAATGTACCCAGGAAATAGGAAGCTAGCTGCCCACTAGCGACGAGACTCCCTTCTGTAGGACTTTCCACCAGCCCCTGAATACCCCAGTTCTAAAATACAGCCACCCAGGAATCAACACCCACTGGAGAAAAGATTCTAAACTGAAGAAAACAGACATACGGAAAGGAACTTGGAGGAAGAGAAATATAGAAAGATGAGGCAAATTATGGCAGCCATGACTGGTAGGTAAAAGGTTACTGAGAACAATACTTTTGGGGGAGAAAACCCGTGGGAAAAAAACCAGGAAGCGAGGAGCCCGCAGGAGAAGCCATGACTCCACGCATGTGGCTGACACAGCAGCTCCCTTCCACAGGTGATGGGAAGGATGGGGAGACTCACGGGGTAGACTGGCAGGCAGCCTTGGCAGTGGCTCCAGGCCATTGTCAGCCATGCTGAGTCACACTGGTGGCACGTGCCCTGGACACAGAGGGATGGGAAAGCACTGCATCCCGTGGGCTTCCTCTGAGCCCCACAGCCCCCTACTAATCCTGAGACAAACAGACCCCTATCGAGGGACATTCCACGAAGCCCCCAACCAGTCCTCAAACCTGCCAGGGTCATCAAGACCCAGCAAGTCTGAGAAGGTGTCACAGTCCAGAGGAGCCTGAGGACACAAGATGGCTCAACGGAGGGAGGTGTCCCCAAGGGACTCTGGGGGAGAAAAAGGAGATTCTGTGAAAAGTAAGCAAACCTGGAGAATGTGTGGGCTTTAGCCAATAACGCCTTAAGAGTGGTTCATGATTTGTGATAAATGTGTCATACGCACGTGAAGCTAAAAATAGCAGGAGCGGAGTGTGACTTCTGTGAGGACTCTTAGTTGAGCTGCTCTAAAAATATAAGGTTTATTGTTTTAAAATATAAAGACAGAAATTTACACATAATATACGGGCTGGGATGTGGAGATAAAGAAATCTCCCAGAAAATGGCACAACCCTGAAGAGATGGGATACATAAGAAAAGGTAAGAGAATTAAGAGGATTCGACCAACAGATCCGATTAGCTGACAAAGAGGAGTCCCAGGAAGAAGGAACAGAGAAAACGAAGAAAATAACCCAAGATTTCCCAGGCCAGGATATGAACTCCCAGAATGGAAGTGCCACCACGTGCCCTGCATGGTGGTAGAAAGCCACACAAGAGCACTCATCGGGAAGTGTCACAGCAGTGGTGACAAAGATTCTGTCAAAGCAAGGGGAACACTGAAATAACAAATATTAATAAAATGACCAGAGATAAATGGGCATCCAGATAGCGCTGAATGTCTTAACAGCATCACAGAGAAGGCAGGAAGGCAGGGGACAAGCATCTCCCCGCTAGAACGGCCTCCGTCGAGACACTGTCCTGACATGAGCAGCTGTCGGGCCACAGGCCCCTCCTGACCCGCACTGGGTGGCGAGAGCCAGAACCTTAGTTGTTCATCAGCCGGCAAGGTTGGGTCCAGCCTGACCCAGGGCATCACAAGGTTCGGTCCTCGGCTCAGCGGCATCAGTAGGGAACTTGCTGGAAGCGCACATTCCCAGTCCCACATCAGGCCGTGTAAGCAGAAGCTCAGGCGTGCCCAGCAGTGGTCCCACAAGCCTTCCAGGTGATTCCACCATGTGCCAGCTAGAGCAGCCTAACTCGCCCCAGAGGGAAAAGAACCTAAGTAGTTAGGGTCGTCCTGAACACTCACATGGCCGGGGACCCCACAGTTTCACCACCAGGTGTCTACAGTCAAGGGGGGTAGATATCCACAGACCTGGGCCAGAATGTGTCCTGGGACTTTGTTTCCAATAGAGAAAAAGCCACATCAGCCTGGCCAGCCCTCAAGTAGGGGTCAACACGCAGCGGTTTACTCGTGTCAGGGAAACACCTCAGCAGCAGGAAAGAACACACTAGACCTGCAGGTGACCCCATCGATGGACCCTAAGCAAGATTCAGAGGGAGCGGATGTCAGGGAGTGGGTATCATTACGTACAATCTCGCGGTACAGAACCCGAGGCGATAAGGGGGCTTGTTCATCGTTAGGGCTTCACATCCTTTTTACAGATGTGAAACACGAGGGAAGGAGGGAAGAAGGACCCGGCCACCATGCTGCATGCTGCAAAGAGAGGGTGGAGGAAGGGCCGGCTGGGCTCCCTGTGTCCACTGTTTTGCTTCACAAAGAAAGGGAGGGCAGGGCAGTCAAGGTGAGGCAGGAGCCTCTGGTACATGGACATCGAGGCCACAATTCTACCTTTTAGAACTCAGTTCGTGTCATAATGAAAATGCTTCCATGAATAAATGGCCTGGTTTCAGGGTCCGGGAAGGACCCTGAGACTAACAGGCAGAGAGAAGGCTCCCCGGAGGAGGTGGCCGCAACACCTGAAAGGCACGAGGGCAGACCACGGGAGATCTGGGGATGGGGGGCGGGCACGGGGTGAAGAGCCTGCGCTTGCCAGGACTGGGAAGAGTGACAGAGCCCTAGGCAGAGCTGAGGGGACACCAGGGCAGGGCTTGGAACCCAGGTGGGGGTGGGTCATACCCTAAGCACCGGGGTGCTGGGAAGGGCTGCGAGCAGGAGTGAGCTGTGACCTTTGTTTCTGAAAATATTCCTCTTGCTGCTGGAGGCGGGTGAGTGAGGAGGGAAGCCTGGTAGGGACATCTTGCACGTGGGTGGGCATGGGGCTGGGCGTGGGGGTAATGAGTGGAGGTGATGGCAGCGAGGAGATGGCAGTGGCAGTGAGCACCATGTGTCAGATTCCAGTCAGATTCTAGATCTCTTGATCTCACAGGACTGCTGGCCCTGGTGGGGACCAAGGTGCGGAACGGAGACAGGGAGACTCCCAGGCCTGGGGCTTGAGTCAGGCTGGGGCGGAGGTGCAGTAAGCTGAAGGATGGAGGTGGGGGCTCGGCTGTAGGAGTCCTGAAGGGCGAGTTGAACTTGACTTGCCTGTTAGAGTTGGCCAGTGTAGACGAGTGGGCATCCGCCCTGGGATCTGCAACTCAGAGGACTGCAAGGGACCATGCGGTCGGCTGGGCAGACATTTGAGGACAGGGTGATTGTAGGCTCGGGTGTCTCCCAAGAGCCCGCCTCACCCACCGCACCCAGGGATGCCCTCCACTTCAGGTCAGGACGAAAGGAAAATAAATCAGAGCTTTCGAAGGCACAGCCCAGCCTGTGGTTCTGAACCTTTTCACCGATTCTTATCATGGATTCAAAGATGTAAAAGTTTAAACAGCAGCAATGTACACTATGTCTATCGTTTCAGGCAGAGCAACTTGAACACCAAGAGAAAGAGTGGGCTTTTTAATACTTGTCTTGACTTTCCTTGGAATACTTTGTTGCTCCTGCTTAGAACAGGCCCACGGGTGAGTGAGAACACGCTGGCATACAAAATGCAGAACTGCCTGAAAAACACAAATGGCCAGTTGAAAAATGGCCACAGGCACAGCCAATAGTTTTTTTTGTAAGCATGACCCATATAATTCTTGGGGTCAACTTATACTAAAAATAGTCTTTGCTGTCTATCTGGAATTCAGATGTAACCAGGTGTTTGCAAATATGACCACCTGCTTCCCATGGGTCAGTGCTATGCCCAAGTCCTTCTTCTCGCTCCTGTGAGCTCTGAGCCAAAAACAGAAAGCCCCCACAGCAGTCTCTATAGTGGTTCTCTCAAGGATGCCATGATCTGGATTCATCTACCTGGGCAAGCAGAAGACACAGAGCTGCGATTCTTCTGGCCTTGATGTCGTTTCTTGCTTACTTGATTTTGCCTGTTTTGCTTTGCCTCGGAGGGCAGAAAGACTACCGAGCAGAACGAATACTACAGGCACCAGGCAATCCATGAGTAGCAGAATCACAAGCTCTGATTATGGGTCCAGTCTGTGTCGGCTCATTGCACTTCTCATCTGAAAAATACAGAAAATATCTTTGCCCAGTCCTTTGCTCAAGAGTCTTTGAAATTCCACCAAGATGATGACAATGTAAGTACCACATGTTCCCTAGAAGCTGGAGGGATTGCAGTGCTGTCTGATGTCTGTGGTAGTGTTTACTAGTGTCAGAAAACACCAGCAAGATACTAAAACAGAGGGAGGCCTTCTTTACCAAAAAGCTGATGATCGAATTTAGAGTTTAATGTTTTAGTCAAAATATCAAAGGAGATGATTTGGGGACATGATAAAAATCATCTTTAAGCTCATTTAAAACAAATCACAAATGACAGATATGTTCTAAAAGAGGAAAATGCCCTGTTGGAGCTTAAATCAAATACCCAAAAGCAGAGCCAAATGGTATGAAGGCAGGAAACCGATGACAGATGGTGTGATGGCCAGAACTAGGCCTGCTTCAACTCCAAGTCGATGGTGAGGGGAAGCACTGTCAGAAAAGCAGTTGTTTGGAAAATGAATCCCTTTACCTCACACTAGATACCAAGTTAAATTCCAGCCAGATTTGAGAAGCGAAAAAAACACACACAACTAGCATAGAAAAGGTCTATCTCATCTTTGGTGGAAAGAGGATCGTATAACTATAAAGCAAATGGGAGAAATCACAAAATTTTTTAAAAATAGATTTGACCTCCTCAACATAAAAATCCTTGGAACGCCAGAGTCGAGTCAGAAAGCAACAAACAGAAGTGTCTGAGTTTTTGATAAAAGGTCAACATCTCTGATCTATCAAGGGTGCCTATAGATCAGAAAGAAAATGGCAAAACAGTTGCCCTGTGGATACAAATGAGCAAATGATACGCACAGATAATTCATGGGAGAAAAATGGAACAGATTGATGAGCACTTGGGAGAACATCCAGCCACGTCAGTTATCAAGGTAAGATACACAGGAAGGGATCCTACTCCTTCTGCCTTAAATTCAGCGAAAGGTCTCAGCCTTTATCAGAACACGCACTGCTGGGAGCGGGTCTGCCGGACTCGGGCACAACACCAGGAGGGGAAGGGCGACACGTGGAGTCAGAGCCACCACGGGCACAAGAGCCCCTCAGGCTTGGCATCCTTCTGACCTAATAATTCTCCTGGAGCCATCCTACATTTGGCTAGATCATCCTGATGTTATAATTCAGAGAATGTATCCCAAGAGAAGTCCTCCACCTAAACATGCAAAAAGATGTTCATCGCCATATTGGAAATATTTTGAAAGTTGAATACAATGTGGACACGACAAGACTAATGGTGGCACAGCTACTCAAAGGAATGCTTCTCAGCCATGGCAAACTCTTTCTATAAAACGCATCAGGGCTGGGCTTGATGGCTCAGCCTGTCATCCCAGCACTTTAGGAAGCCGAGGAGAGTGGATTGCCTGAGCTCGCAGGTTTGAGACTAGCCTAGGCAAGACCTGGTTTCTGCAATAAATCAAAAATTACCTGGGCATGGTAGTGCATACGTGTAGTTACGGCTGAGGTGGAAGGATCGCCAGAGATTAGCATGTCGACACTGGGGTGGCCGTGAGCGTGCCACTGCACTCCAGCCTTTGCAACGGAGTGAGACTCCAACTCAAAAAAACAAAAAACAAACAAAAAACGCATCAGCATGGAAAGTGTTTACATCTTGATGAAATGGGAAACACACACACACACACACACACACACACACACACACACACACACACACGGTTCAAAACTGCATACTGAATGTAACTGCAACTAAGTGAAAACAAAAATACACGACAAAAACTTGACAGAAGCAAAAAAATAATAGTGGTTTTCTTTTAGTGGAATGCCTCATGGTACATTCTTTTTTTATTTTTTTGCTTTTTAAAAGTTCTCGAGTATGGAGAAAGGTATAACGAAAACAGATATAACATATACAAAATGTACAGGGTGTGTGTGTGAGTGTATGTGTGCATCTGTGTGTGTATGCATGTGAATGTATGTGTGAGTATGTGTGTGTCAGTGTGCCTGTGAGCACGTATGTGAATATGCACGTGTGTGTGATTGTGTTTGTGTGTGCGAGTGTGTGAGTGTGCGTGTGTGTGGCCATGGATGCCTGTGAGTGTGCACGCAGGCACGTCTGCGCTCACCCCCGCTTCCATCTGCGTGCAGGTCCTTTGGCGTACTGCTGTGGGAGATCTTCTCACTTGGATACATGCCGTACCCTAGCAAGAGCAACCAGGAGGTGCTGGAGTTCGTCACTGGCGGAGGACGGATGGATCCCCCCAAGAACTGCCCCGGGCCCGTGTGAGCACTCTCAGGATTCCCACTAGTCCCAGGACAGCTTTTCTTTTCAGCCACCTGGGGCCACACGTGTACCTTCGGGATGAAGGGTGGTGGCCCTCCTAGCCTAACACGCCCCAAGGGGGGAACGTGTCAGTGCCTTCAGGGAGCAGGGCTGGTCCTCGGGGCTGTGAAGTGCACATGCCCTGTCCCCGACTGGCCAGGGCTATGGGCTCACCAGGTCCACCCATCAGCGCCTCCCAGGACGCTGCATCCCAGGCTCCCCCCGCGGTGCCACGTCTGAACCTGGTTTTCTGCCCCTGCACCCTGGTTTTCTGCCACGAGTCTCACCTCCTCCCCAAGCCCGGCAGGCGGGAGGTGGCAACAAAGCCCCCCGTACCAGGAGTGGCCTCAGTTCAGGAAGGGACTGAGAGGAGCCACGCTGGATGTGGCCCCCAGGACGTCCATGCTCATGAGTGTTGGTGTTGCAATTCGTCTATACCTGGGCATCTTCCTTGTCCTGTCAGCAGGGAGCAGCCTGGGGCAGTTCCCACTGAGGCCCATGCCAGCCCTGCTTCCCTCTAGAGACCCACTGTGGGACAAGCTCTGCGTCCTGAGCTGCCCCCGGTTGACCTGCCCTGCCCCCTCCCCCTGCAGATACCGGATCATGACTCAGTGCTGGCAACACCAGCCTGAAGACAGGCCCAACTTCGCCATCATCCTGGAGAGGATCGACTATTGCACCCAGGTAGGCACGCCGCCCATGACCGGCCACAGACGCCCACAGGAAGTTGGGCAGAGACAGGGTGCAGGGGCGTGGAGACACCTGATGGCTGTTTACTCGTGGTGTAAGATAGGCCCTAGCCACTGCCCCAGCACGAGACAGTGCCAGGCACCCGGTAATGCTAGGGAACCGACTCAGTCACAGTAGTCCCCGAGGCCCCAATGGAAACCTAGTGTTTCATGAGACCAAGCCAGCGCTTCACAGAGTGGGGACACAGCTGCCTTCAAGCGGCAGGTAGACGGGCTGGACAGTCTCGCCCACGTGGCGGCATGTCATGGCTCAGTCACACGTCCAGTCACCCTCGCCAGGGGCCCAGGGGGAAGTCCCAGCAGCACCCAAGCGTGTGTTGAGCACGTGCACTGCACGAGGCATGATGTGGCCTTCGCTGGACCCTCACAGAGAGTCACTTTACAGACAGGGAGGGGCCTTTGAGACAGTCGGGGTCCAGCTGCCCCTGGGGTTCCTGCAGAGACCCCTCCCACGGCCTTTGGTGGTGAGGCCAGCCGTCAGTCTCTCCTCATCATCAGCGGTTACCCACCTCCTCCAGGAGTATGGAGACTGTGAGTGTGAGTGATTCCTTCTCCCTCGCAGGAGTGTGGAGGCTGTGAGTGTGAGTGTCCCTCCTCCCTGTCTGCCCTGCTCTGCACCCTCCTCCCTCCCTCCTCCCACATCCCTCTGCCTCCAGGCTGGCCCTTCTCCCCGAGTCACCGGTCACCCCTTTCCCATCAGGCAGCCTCCTCTTCCCTCTCCTTCTGCCGGGATGTCTAATTCTGCAACAGCCTGAGAGGGGTCAGTGGGCCACTGCCTCTCTACATGCTCCCTAGCTATGACAAGAGACGGACAGGTGTTTCCCAACCTGGGACTCATGTCCTCACCTGGGCGTCTCGTCCCTCCCAGGGCCGGTGCTTGAGCTGATGTTGCTGTGTAGACAGACCTCACCTGTCAGGCTCGGCAGTTCTTTCCAAGAACTTTGCTTAACACCAGGCTGGCTTATTATGTCATCATGTAAATCGGATCCACTCACTCCTATTAAATGTGCACACTTTCTTTGGAATATTTTTTTCTCCAAGTATTTAACATCCCTCTTAAAAGCAGGTGGATTTACACAAGCATATTTTAAATGACTCGCCATGGAAATTACTAGTAATCAGAGAGGGAACTTAAGAATTTTTTTAAAGAGTCAGAGGTAGTTTTTTTCTAAGTTTTAAACTCTTTTAATGATGAATACTAATGTGCTTTATTTCTGTTAAATTCGAGTAATGGGCGTTTCCCAATTTGCTTAAAATATTACTGAATTCACTGTCTCCAATTTTAAGTTTTTTTCCACCGGCGTTCCCCAGTCCTCTGCCCCCTGCATTCACATTTCTCTGTGATAATCCATCACGGTCAAGGGCACCTCACAGAAGGTTGTTTCTGTACATGGTTTTCCTTGGATCATGTCATGTCGGCATTTCCAGGGTTCCACACAGGGTCCCCCACATCCAACCCAGTGAAGGTCCTGGCCCGTGCTGTCTGCACATGTGATGATACATATAGCAGAGCTGTGGTCGGTGTCACCATCCATGTGGGGCAGGCACCTAGGCTGCAAGCTGGCGGTCCCTGAGCATGGCATGCTCCCCTGCCTCACCCTACCCCACACTCCAAGTCAAAGACGCAGACTTTTTTTTTTCTTTTGGTTAAAAAAACTGTGGAGGAGAGAATAGACTGGAATAATAAGGTATCATTATTTTAGTTCCTTTCCCTAAAATCCATTCACCTGCAAACTGTGGCCAAGGTCACCTCCTCTCCAGACCCATCCAGCCCCCGCCCCGACCTGGGGTAGTAGAGGTGAGGAGTGCTCTGGGCGGGTCTCATGCCCAGTGCCCCCACGCTGAGGATTCCCAATAGTCCTGGGGTGGTGTCCTGGTCTGTAAAGCAGGCTTAGATGAGCCCCTCACTTCTCCAGACGCAACATGCCTTGATGTGCCCCGAGGTGTCATGGTCCCTCTCTCCCCCAGGACCCAGACGTCATCAACACCGCTTTACCCGTGGAATACGGACCCCCCGTGGAGGAGGAACAGAAGGTACCCACCAGGCCCAAGGACCCCGAGGGGGCTCCTCCCCTGCTGGTCTCTCCCCAGCAGGCCAGGCGAGGAGAGCATGGGCCGGCCGCCCCCCCACCCCTGCCCACCACGGCCCCCGGCAAGGCCGGGAGGAAAGCCCCCGCGGGGGAGCCCCCCTCTCACCCCCCCGGGGGGCCAGCCGTGGAGGGGGGACACGTCAACATGGCGTTCACTCAGTCCAACCCACCATCGGAGCTGCACACGGCCCAGGGGTCCAGGAACAAGCCCACCAGCTTGTGGAACCCGACCTACGGCTCCTGGTTCACAGAGAAACCCGCCAAAAAGAACAGTCCTCCAGCTGAGAAGGGGCAGCTGGAGAGGGCCGGCCCGGGCCGGGAAGGAGGCCACCCCATCCCACCCAGTGTGGCCGCGGGGAGGCTGCCGGGGGCCTCCCTGCTCCTGGAGCCGTCCTCACTGACGGCCACCATGAAGGAGGTGCCCCTGTTCCGGTTACGTCACTTCCCCTGCGGGACCGTCAACTATGGCTACCAGCAGCAGGGGCTGCCCTTGGAGGCCCCCGCCGCCCCAGGCGCTGGCCGCTATGAGGATACCGTCCTGAAGAGCCAGCGAGGCACCGGCCAGCCTGAGCCCTGAGCCCCGCCTGCTGCACGTCGGGGGGCTCGGAGCCCACGAGGGCGGGCGGCCCTGGCTCCTCCACTCCCCAGAGACCAAACGCCACTTTTCATGTGTGCCGACCTGTTTTGAAGTGCCACAAAGGCCGCGTTTCCAAAATGCTTTAAAGAGGCTTGGAGCACGGGCTCCTCCTTCCAGAACAGACCTAACAGCTGGCGACAGGCGTGGCCAGCTGCAGGCCCGCAGCTCTCTGCACGGCGGCTGCACCCTCCCCAGGCTGCCATGCATTGCGTGACTCGCTGCAGAGTCAGAATTCAGACATGCGCCGTCCCTTGGCGACGTGGACACAACCCGTCTGAGGAGAGGGGCTAGCTGTGACGACCCCGCATGGGCAAAGACATTCTTGACTTGGAAGGAAAAACTCTGGACAACTGGAATGTCACTTTAGATGGCAGTTAGATGCTCTTAACCGTGCTGGTCCGTCGCCGATTATAAAAGATGTCGCGAATCGTTCCAGTAGGCTAGCAAAATGTGTACATGCTCATCTCGACGCCACACATTCATTCCAAGCGCTTAGAGTAGGATACAGCACGGGCCTAGATCCAGAGAGTCAAGTATCCTATGACTATGCCTCATGCCTTAAGAAAACCCTCCTGCTCAACGTGGAAGACTGCGTGTGAGGTTTCCTGCTGGATCTACAATCCGAGGTTTCAATCACTTTAACACTTTCTACATGTTAAACGCTGATCATTGAGAAGCAAAAGTGTCCAGCAGCAGTGACACCAGAGCACAGAAGACAACATAGCCACTTGTGTCGAAACACCTTAGGCCAGAGCCTTCCATCAGCTTCTGCCACGAAGCCCACACCAGATCGCGGCTTCAGCTTGCAGAGGAGGAGGGGCCCAAGGGAGGAGTGCACACAGCGGCTTCCTTCCACTAGGACCTGTGTTTTCCCTTCCGACCCCAGCACCCTGGTCTGCCAGGGACACGAGCGTGCTGAAGTGCAGCAACATGGTCTCAGCCGTCAAATGCGGTGACAACAAATCCTTCCTCTGGGCAGCGAGGAGGAAAGGAATGGAGGGGGGCGTGGAGCTTTGAACTTGGCTTTCACAGATGGAATTAATTCCATGGAGACAAAGGGGGAACCTGCTGAGCGTGGCGCATGCTTGTGGAGAAGGCCCCTACGCAGTTCCCATCACCTTTATCCTCCTGCTTCTCCTCCCTCCTCACGCCTTGTCCTGCCCAGGGGCAGGTGTGCCAACGCACTTCTCCACAGAAAAAGCATTTCTCAGCACCTGCTAGTGACTACACATTGCCCAGCGAGAGGACTTGCGTTTGCGCGTATTCACACATCCACACCTCCTTCCCACTGCCATCACCCACGTTGAGAGCATCGCCTGATGGTGGGAAAGCCGTGATGCTCTGGGCCAACGCTAGACTGTCCCCTTCCCTGAAGGCGGTGGCTTGTCCCGGGTCGGCAGTGCAGCACATGGTACCCTGGGGGCTGCTTCTCCCTTTTGATCCGACTGCCAAAACGACTTCCACCAGACCTTTGTGAAGATGAAACACCCACAAACTCAGCTCCACGTACTGGCATCAGTAGGGTTTTGGTTCATGCCAGGCACACAGGCAGGCTAACCCTATGAGCACAGCTGTGATTCACACACGGCCTGGAGGGACTCGGGAACGTCTGTGGGGCCACAGCAGACGAGCTGTGGGCAACCATGTTCCAGCTCACGATGGCGGCGGCGGCGACCAGCCAAGCAGGGGCAGTATGGTGAACAGCTGCCTCTTCAGCGTTCCTAGTGGGGAAACATCTTACTTCTTTCCATTCTTGAAACCCACAAACCCACTGCATTTTCAGGTTGTGCCTTCCCACCACAGACTGGCTTGTTGATTTTCTCTGACCGTCCCTACCGGTATCAATTTCCATGTAAATGATAGTCGAGTCTTAAAGCTTGTGTACGTGGATTAGCAAATAAACACCTCCACACTGAGCTGCGCGGCCTGAGATGTTTCATTGAACTCGGTGTGACCCCGGGGACCAGCATGACACTGTAACCAGGGCTGCTGTCCACGGAGTCCACCTCAAGCCCTGGGTCAGGGCTCCAACACACTTTTCAGCTGTGCCAGAAAGTTCCCCCTAGATGTGGACAAGTCGGTTGAAGTGTGCAGAGCTGTGAAGCCATGTGCTGGTGCAATTTTTTATGCCCCCTGTCTAAAAAGAAGCCCATAGAATGCTCAAATTTTTTATGCCCCCTGTCTAAAAAGAAGCCCATAGAATGCTCACCTTGGTCCATGCGGAAATGGCCACTTGCAAGCAGCAACCAGCAGGGAGTCGAGTCTCGGGAACATACTCCATGTAAGAGTGTGCTCTACTCGTAGACACAGCTAGGACCTGAGTCCTGCCTACCCGGGGGTTACCTGGCCTGCGGGGTCTCTGGGTCTCCACACAAAGAAAGATAGTAGCTTCTGTGGCATCCCTTCCCGCCACCACACGGGGAGTGGAGCCTGTGTGGCAGCGCGAGTTGCCCCACACCAGGGCGCCCAGGGCCACGGCAGGTGCGGGCTGGCATGTCTGTGCCCCAGCCTTGCCTCGCGGGGCTGCCGGTCCCTGCCACACCCAGCCCTCGGTTCCCCCTCTTGCCACGTTTCCCCTCTTCGGTCACTTGTGCTGCTGTCACTGTTGTTTTGTTTTTGACACCTAATGGCCCTGCGCATTTGCGGGGTACAGTGTGCTGGTCCGATATGTGCGCACATTGTGTAAAATCCAATCCACACAACCAGCAGCTCATACATTTTTTTTCCCCTAACATCTACTTAAAATAACTTGTACTTTTTAAATTTTATTTTAACGATGTGGGGTACAGTTCAGGATCAGGTATATAAGTGATCACCGTACAGGTAAAGTTTGGGCCTCCCTTCATGGTGAGGACGTTCCAAATCCTTCCTCCAGCTATTCTGAAATGTACAACACTGTCAACATCCAGGCGACAGGACATGGGACACCCGGACTTAGTTCTCCTCTCAAACTGTGACAACAGCAGGAACCCTACCAGGACCAAGTCCTCTGCAGCTCAAAGGAATGACAGAAAGACTCACTACCACAACCTGAGTAATTCTTTTAAAAATATTTTGGCATCTCCATGTAACACCTGGCCAACCCTATGGCTGTAAGATACTGGCTACCTGAGGACTAGCTTTATCCTGTAAAATGTGGGACGTTTACACCCGAATTCACAGGGTCACCACTAAGAATTTCTAATGACCAGGCTTTTTTCATAGATTTTTTTTCCTCATAATGGCAAGATTAAAATTCGCATAACCCCTGCAGACCTAAAACAAGATGTATACGAATTCAGACTAAATAACGGACTTCCCAAGACAAGACTCATAAAACGGTGTGAAGTGTGTTGTCAATCTGTCCATAATGATTTTTAAATGGGCCCCTCAAGAACATACAATTTGACTCTGCTAATTTCCCCGCGGCAGATGGCTCCCGTGATGTGTGAACACGCAACACAGAGTCAGCGTTCCCATGATCCTCAACGTGCTGCCCTAAAATAAAAGATAAGTCCTTAGAATGAACAGCAAGCCTTCTATCAAGATTCTGTTTTCACGTGGTGCCCTGAGTCGGTGTGATTAGTTTTTAACGCACTGCTCAAGTCCAAAGCTATTTTTAGCTCTAGCTTAACAACTCTAAAACACTTGAAAAACTTGGTAAGAAAAGACTGTTGGCCGGGCCTGTGGCTCACGCCTGTCATGGACCCGTAGCTCATCCCAGTGCTTTGGGAGGCTGACGCAGGAGGATTGCTTGAGCCCAGGAGTTCAAGACCAGTCTGGCGGTGTAGTGAGGTATACTTTTCTCTACAAAAAAGTTTAGGGCAACCCCTTCAGGTCCCCTCCCACTGTGGGAGCATTTCTGTCCTCTCAATAACTCCTGCTTTCTCAAAACAATTTTTGTTAATTAGCTTGGTGTAGTGGTGCACACCTGTAGTTCTAGCTACTTGGGGGGCTGAGATGGGAGGATGGCTTGAACCCAGGAGTTTGAAGCTGTGGTAAACTGTGATGGCCCCACTGCACTCCAGCCCGAGCAACAGAGCAAGACCCTGACTCTTAAAAAAAAAAACTAAACCAAAAAAAGTTATTATATACAAATAGTGGGGGGGAATTCCTGAACTATGACCACAAACCCAAGGAAGCCAGTGCCTCCCATCAGCACTCAGTGAGCGTATGCCAGTGTGGCTGCCCACGGATGGACGGTCCTGGCAGGCCACCCGGGGGCAACGGCTAGGTCCTAGGCCATCTGCAACGCCACTGCACATCTGTCTCTTCCACCCCCTCCTAACATCCCCAGGCTCGCTCCCAGTTAAGATGTAAACTTCTTAATCTAAATTCATCAGCTGGGCAACTTGGTGAGACCTACTCTCTACAATAAATAAATTTTAAAAATATAGCCAGGCACGGTGGTGCATGCCTGTGGTTCCAGCTACTTGGAAAGCTGAGGCTGAAGGATCGCCTGAGCCCAGCAGGTCGAGGCTGCAGTGGCTCCAGCCAGGGCGACAGTGAGACTCCGACTCAAAATAAAAATAAGAATAATTCAAAGAGTTCCATCCCACCCTATATAAACAAATGAAATCCTAACTGTAAACACATTCCTTTTATGAAAGGGTTTATCTGATTAACTCTGTTCACAGCCAATACGGTCAGGAAGAAACGTTCCCAGGCTTGGTGCCCAGAGTCCCTGAAGAGAAAGCGCTGCCCACAGAGCAAATGACAATATTCCATCCAAAGCCAGACAGCTTCCCTTTTTATTAATGCTCCAGACGTAAGCTGCAAATGACATTCCATCAGCAAAATGCAAACCTGATCAGCAGGTGTGGCATATGTCGATGTCCCATGGAGTTTGTCACCGTCATCCAAGCACAAAGAGAACACAGGCTCTCTGACCTCAAAAATAAATTCCGTGTTGACATCACTGCATTGTCTAACTAGGAGTGTTTTATGTTTAACAGGAGGAATTATGAATACCCAAGCTCGGTGTAGTCATGACTTCATATTAAGGTATAAATAGAGTTTTTAAGAAATAAACTGTATAATAAAATAAATTTACTTCTGAATCACAGTGCAGTCATTTTCTTCAATCAATAAAAAATACTCCTTGGTTATAAAGCAGCCTCATTCTGCAAACGCATTTCAGGAAAATAGCTTTCGCAATATTGGAAACACCACACTATTTTAAAAAGGCAGCAAAGTGACAGAATTTAGATTTAAAATAGTATATTGCAAAATAGCTCAACATATTATTTCTAAGTACAGAGCAAGTTCCATTCAAAGGATAATTTTAATCTTATAAAGCAAACTGTTCCAATATTTTTGTGTGGTAGTTTGAGGTCTAAGTATTTACAAGGAAAGATGACCCTTGACCCATATAGGACATACACTCCAATACGCATCCACAATGCAGATGTTTTTCATTAGGACGGCTCTCGACATGAAGCTCGGTTTGTTAACATATGCTCAAGAGGAAAATAAGAACGTGACACAGTTCTGTAGCTATCCTAACAGGCTGAACTCCACCACAGCTGAAAATGCAAAAACAGTAACCACAGCAAACACAACAGCGGTTCCATGAGCAATGAGAAAAATAAAACCCAGAAATCATAAACATTTAAATGAATAACTAATACACCCTTCCTAACACATCCTAATTTTCTCTCTTCTGTTAAATACATTTTAAAATTTTTTTTCGTATCCCAGGAGGAAGGATGGCAAATTCTCCACAAAGATAAAAGTGCATCGTGTTTTAAAAGTGCTTCGTGTGTGTTACAAATATATCTAATAAGGACAATAAATCAAGTTTGTGCAAAATATTCTAGTGGTGACTCAACTTCATGAACCTGACTCGTGGGGTTCTTGTCGTTAACCCACGCAATGTGGTCAAGCAACAGGAGCCTGAGATGACACACCTGGTACAGAGGACAGAGCATGGCCCACCAGTCAGGACATGTGCTTTCTGGCCTCAACTCTGTTAACCAGCTGGTTAGCGGCCTGGGTGAAATGGGCATCTCAGTGCCCGGCCACGGGGAGGGCAAAGCCAGACAGCCTCGAGGGCCCCACCGGTGCCCAGGTTCTGATGTGTATAACTGAGGCATTCCGGAATGGAAAATAACTCTACCAAACAATACAAAAGGTACACTAGTCATCCAGTTACAATTTCCTTATTGTACTTACTGGTAACAAGCACAGAAAGAAAGAAAAACTCCCGTGAACATGAACGTTAGCCAAGGCTAGTGCAAACCCTCAAGATTGCAGGACTGGGAGAAATCCAACATTTTGTGCAAAAATGAAACAGAATAGGCAAAGTAACGCATCAGCTGGTCACCTAATGGCACATTTTTTTTCTTCTGAGCCCCAGAATTTTCTTGGGACCTAAAGCTTTAAAAGTACTTATTTTGAAATTGCTTTAAAAGAACCATGATTCTGTGAGGTTACACTTGCGGTTTCGTGAAGGACTCTCTGAACTGCTGTCATGGTTTTTGTGAAGAAACTGTACTTTCCGAATTTAAATAATGGCCACCTAAGGACACCCCTTAGCTGCCACAGACTCTGCTTCCGCCAAGCACACATGCGTCCACGCCCGTCCGTGGCTGAAGTCCACGTCAGCAGCTGTCGCCCACGAGCTTGGAGCCGCAGATGCCCCGGTGGGTGACCCTGCTGGGCCGCACCAGGACGCCATGGTTGGGCCTGCAGGTGAAATAGCGCCGGTCGCCCACTGCGCCATCATTCTTGCCCTTGGCGCTTCGGAGCTCCAGGCCGAGCCAGGTGCCGGGTGCAAAGTCGGCGGGGCCCACATACCGCACAGTGCACATCTCGTTGGAGCTGGTAAGCAGCACCTGGGCACCCTCGCGCAGCCGTGCCTGCGCCTCCACGCCCGCAGCAGGGGTGCCGCTCCAGCTGCGGCGCAGGGCCGGCCGGGACCTGCCCGAGGAAACAGCGGAAAAGCTCAGTGCCAAGGCCACATGCGCCCACATCACGCTCCCGCCACCCACACACAAGTTCATGCACCCGGGTCCCAAACGGGAGTGCCTGGTGTCACAACTCGAGTCTTAAAGATGTCTAAACAGGCCCGGCTCGATGGCTCGGCCTGTCATCCCAGCACTCTGGGAGGCCGAGGCAAGTGGATTGCCTGAGTCCATGGGTTCGAGATCCACCCGGGCAACTTGGCAAGACCTCGTCTCTACAATAAAACAGAAAATAGCCGGGTGTGGTAGCATGCGCCTGTAATTCCAGCTGCTTGGAAGGCTGGCGGGAGAATCACCGGAGCCCAGCAGGTTGACGCTGGGGTGGCCGTGAGCATGCCACCCCAGCCTGAGCGACAGAGTGAGACTACAACTCAAAAAAAAAAATGTCTAAACAGTCGTATTAGAATAGACAGTTGAGACTTGGACAACGGGGGGGAACTGTGAGTGTCCACTTATGCCATACACGGATTTGCTTCCACCTCTGCTGTGCTCCCCCACCCCGGCCACAAGACCAAGCCCTCCCTCCCCCTCAGCTACTCAACGTGAGGATGATGACCTTGACGGTGACCTGCTTCCACCGAGTGAACAGCCAATAGGTTTTATGACTTTCTTAACAGCACTTTCTTTCCTCTAGCTTATTTTCGTACCGTGTGTGATGCATTTAACACACAAAACAGATGTGAATCCGCTGCTCACGTCACCACGGAGGCTTCCGGTCAGCCGCAGGCTATGAGTTGTTAAGCGTGTGGGGAGTCAAAATCCATCCGCGGATTTTCGAGTTTGCAGGGGGTTGGCACCACGTTGTTCAAGGGCCAACTGTTCTCATGTTTAGCATTTAAAATGTTTTTCTCTTCGGGCTGTTTTGATACTATCCAATCTGGATTTAAGATTTCACTTGCAATGCATAAGTCTATGCATGTATTGCTACACACACACACACACACACACACACACACACACACACACACGGATGCTTTTAGTAAAATAGCAATTAGAAAAAAATGCGTTTTTGTCTATTGAACTGCTACCAATTTTTTTTTTTTTTTTTGAGTTGGAGTCTCACTCGGTCACCCAGACTGGAGTGCAGTG
>NW_007246171.1:453194-471259 GCF_000164805.1 Carlito syrichta
TCACCTCAGCCTCCCAAAGGCGCGGGATTACAGGCTGAGCCACCGAGCCCGGCACTGCTACCAATATTAACAGAGCAAAAAGAAAAAGAGTCCAGCATTCTATGGAAAATTAAAATGACTCTTGGTCACGTTGAAAAGACAGGGTTTCTTCATATGAAAACACATGTTAGGAACTGCAGATCCACCTCTGTGGCAGATGAGTAAGTAGGGGTATACCTCGTTCGGGCAGAAACCCCGGTTATAGCCGAGGGTGCCACTTGACCCTGCCACTGACATGGCCAAGTGGCTGTGCTGCCTTGAGAGGATGCCTCACCATTTTCCTACAACGGAACCTTGCAGTTAATGACTAGAGATGCCTCCATGCCCTCCACCAACCTGGCCTCACAGCAAAGCTGATAGGGACTCACCACTGAGCTCATCCCAGGCCTCCAGGCCACACTGCCCCAGGACTCCCTCCACGGTTAGGGAGGCAGCTGACCCTGACATTCACCCACAACCGAAACATGGCCAGGACCTTGCTGCCCTCTGACCTGAGACCTTCCAGAACAGGTACCCAGAGCCCTGCAGTGTGACCCAGACCCGTCTCTCCCTCTACCCCCATTCCGCCTCTCCTCCAAAAGAAAATTCTCCGTCCCCAGTAGATCCCACACAGAACCTGCTGCCAAGGCCACACGGGTCTGCTTGTGAGCAGAACCTGGGTCCAACTTCCTGGTATTTTATTCGCTTCCTTGATCTCTTAACACACCGTCACACAATGTCTCCTGACTCCTCTCCACCACCAGGAGGAAAGGAAGAGGACTCTCGTCTTATGGAAGAGAAACTGAGGCTCAGAGAGTCTTCCTAAGCCATATATGACAATAAGAATTCTAATTAGATAACATTTTCAATGATTATTTACATGTCAAATGCATAAGCACCATAATAAATTTACCAAAGATACATGGAAAACCTGTAAGAAAAAGCGTACATCTTTACTGAAGCACATGCAAAAGAAAAATGTTCCTAGGGAGAAGCGTAGATATGCTAATTCTTCCCAGATGGATGATGTTTTGTGATGTCTGCATAAAGGATGACAGCAGCGGTCCTTTCCTGAGCCCCGCTCTGTGCCCAGAGCTTCCCACGTGCCGCCTTGCCAACCTCACCAAGCAGTGAGGGTTAATGCTCCATTTCGCACAAGAGGACTCAGGCTCAGAAAGACTCAGCAGCGTACCCAGGTTGGAGGGTCGATGAGGTTCCAATACAAGGCCCTCCCAGCACAGAGGTCAGGTACACTCAAGACCTCAGAGCCATGGCATTCGTGGCCAGGCGCACTCACGACCACAGACCCATGGCATTCCTGACCAGAGACACTCACAACCACAGAGCCAAGGCGCTCGTGGCCAGGTGTACTCGTGACCACAGAGCCACACTGGTGGCCAGGTCCATTCACGACCACAACAGGGACTAGATATTTATTTACTGACCACACACATGAGAGACAGAGAGAGAGAGAGAGAGAGAGAGAGAAAAGGATGGGGAACGGAGGAAGTAAGGGAAGAGGAGAGACTGACTTGTTTCTATTGCATCTATTACTAAATTGATTTTTTCACTTATTATTGTGTCATACATTTTTTAAAAAATCTCTGCCAAGTTTTATCATAAAGAACAATTTTGCATGGTTTGCTTTTCACCAATGTATTCTGGCATGCTTCTAATGATATCAGAACCACCTGGATCAGGCAACCCCTTGGGATCCCCTCCCACTGTGGGAGCTTTTCTGTGCTCTCAATAAATCCTGCTTTCTAAAAAAAAAAAGAATCACCTGGATCAATGACAGCCAGTGTGCATACTCTGTAGTATTTTCCACACACTGTGACCAATTCAGTATTATTGCCACTCTAGTGATGGACACCAGTTTTGTCCAACATAGCATAGTATTCTATTTCAGATTCCCTCAAAGCTGGGTAGTTGTTGGCGAGGATGACTAATTCGCTTTGCCTTGGAGGATCATCTTCAGAGTCTGTTTGTACCCCAGCACATAATTTCCACTTTTCATAACGAGTTGGAACCCTGAGTTGACGGATGCCAGCGACTTTTTCATCTTCCTTGGGGCCACCATCTTCCTGCCTTAGGTGTGGGGACAGCCCCCATGCAAGAGCAGCCATCGAGATGGCCAGGGAGCGAGAAAGAAAGGAGTTTCCATGATGCAAAATGTTTTCACTCACCGTACAGTCTTCAAAAACACTGCAAAGTCACACTGAAGAGAGGAAAACTATTGAAGAGGATGGGAACGCGTGCATGGCACATCTGGGGAAAGCTTCCGAAAGGCATATAGAGTATGGTACTTAGATCCAGGCATATGCAGTAGGAAAAAACTGAAGAAAGTACACACAGAAACACTAACAGTGATCACCTCGTCTAGGCAAAAAAAGGGCAGGTGATCATTATGATCTTTATCTGCAGCTAGTTTTCTTAATTTTTCAAATATTATAAAAATAGCTTTCAAATCACAAAGTCTTTTAAGAAACAAGGAATCAATGAATTCCATACCTAAACCAAAAATCAATGGTCTGGGTAATCACTTAACATTCTAATAAAAGATTGATTTGACTCAAGGTATGTCAAGGCTCACAGCCCAGAGAGGTTGAGACACTCAGGATCATGGTGTGTTTGCGAGCCATGTTTTCTCACTCAAATGCATTTATTAGCCACCTATGAGATGGCAGGCAGGGGCTGGGCTCTAGAAATTTCTACATAGGCGTCAGGAAAATGCCATAAATACTACAAGAGATACGGTGTACAGTGCAGAATGGGCCCAAGAGAGGAAGAGAGCTGTCCTCTCTGAAGGTCTTGGGGAAGACACACCAGTGGGAAGGTGACACGTGAGCGACCCTGAAAGGTGGCCAGACAGGAGGGGAGCAGGGATCGGCAGGTGAGCAAAACACACGTCCTGCTTGTCGTAGCTTTGAAAGCACAGCGAGCCTGTTGGATGGCAGGTGTGCCTGGTTCCTGCAGGAGCCAGCTAGGCAGGCCCCCAGATGCTGACCAGCGAGTCTGGACCTCCTGGGGTGACAAGCTCGGAGACTCAAGGGACAGGCAGAGACACGGGCACCAGACACATAGCACAAACAGGCAGCTTGGCCCAGGGACGGTATGAGCTCTACCCTGATGCCAGGTGTGGGCAGACCCAGGCGGGAAACGGTGGGTTCCATGGGCAGGACCCAACAGAGCCTTTGCAGCAGTCGTTGGTGAACTCTTGGAGGTGAGGCTGGTGATGGTGGGTCACGACCTAGGTCACAGTGTGGGAGGATGGATGCCCTCAGCGACTGTGCTGGCATCTCAGCGCACTGTCTGTGCCCACTACTGCCCAGCGTGCCCAGGACTCTCAGACAGGGACCTGCTGACAACCTGTCACCGTCCCTTCCTCTGAATGAAAGGTACCGTCACTGCCTGCTTGATCCACGATCTGGAAATTGGTTCCCTCTCCCTCTCCACTCTCCCTCACCTGCTCAGGCCCAGCTCTGCCCAGGTCCTTTGAGGGTTTGACCCAGGAATTCTCCTAGTCTCTGACTACATTTCCCACGTTTCTTCTGAAAGTGCCATTTATTTCTTTACTAATAAACAAGAAAATAGAGCAGAGTTTGGTAAACCCCAAAAACCTCTCCTCTCCAACACATATGCTTCTTGGATAATCACACTTCAGGTGAGCCACAGCACAACATCCCGGCAAAGCCACCTAGCCACTGCACTGCCTGCCATTCTCACCCCTCAGAGAAGGACACATGTCCTCATGCCTGCAGGCACCTGAAAGTCTTTCTTTTGTTCCTGAGAACAGTCACTATCAAACATTTTGGTCACATACTCTACAAGTAAAAGCATACAAATAAATACTTTTTAAAATTATATATCCTCAATAAAAGTCTATGTGCTTCTCTCTCTCTCTCTCTCTCTCTCTCTCTCTCACACACACACACACACACACACACACACACACACAAGGTACTAGTGTCAACTTTTATAAACTTTGGTTTAAAAAAAAGGGTAATGCCACCACTCCTCCGGGGTCCGTGACACTTGTGCAGAGCCACCCCGTGTCTTGCAGTTCGGGCTGCCCTCTTCTGTGTCTCTGCATCATGCCCCCTCTTGTCAACACCCACACGGACTCCAACCTGCTACCCTCCAGAGGCTTTGCATCCTGGCTGTTTCTTCCCAGTGATTTCTTCCATTCTGCCTGAGAACTCTTAGAGATCTTCGGTAAACCAGAGCGTCAAGCGACAACCCTGAAGCTCTTTCAGCTACTCAAGCAAGGAGGCCGATGGAGAACTCTCACAATCGGGGATGGTTTTGAAGAAGGAAGAAGAAAAGCCACCCCACCCTCTCAACTTACCTGAGGATCCCTTGAGACAGACCAGGCTCTCAAGTGACATTCAGGTCTCTGTGCGGCCTCCCAGGCCTTCAGGCCGGAAGCCCGTGCCCAGGGGCACCCAGCTCAGCCCTTGACTCTGACCAGGTCTGTGCCCACCATCCTGCCAGCACAAGTTCTTCCCTGCCCACCAGCCCTCCTCCCGGGGATTGAATTCACAGCATTTACAGAACCCTCTTAGCCCAACCAGTCTAGAAGCATCTAGTATTCCTCTAAAGGTAAAAGTGTTTCAGAAAAGCACTGGGGCGGCAAAGTGGGTCTGGGGGGCAGAAATAGACATGGAAAAGAGAAGAAGGTGTCCTCTCCACAAAGAAACAAAGGAAGCTTCCTGAGCAATGTGCTCTCCAAGGGAAAGGGGCACCTTTTCAAAACAACTGAGATGACCTCATGCAGACAGGCCACACATTCCTTGTAGGTACTGCTGACACTTGCGTGTAAACCTCCAAGCTTAAATCAGTCTACCCTACTCAGGGCAAACTCAAACTGCAAACTCCGCCAATTTTATTAAGTACTAACCCCTCTGAAAAGAAAGTGCGTGCAGGGCCCTGTTTTAGCTGCTGGTGACATTTTTAGTGGCGCTCCTCACACCTTCTCGCCTGCATGCTGAGATTCCACCAAGCACAGCAGAAGACACAGCATCCCACCTCCTCCACAGAACCCACCATGCCCGTCTTCAAAGGTGTTTCTCTAAGTCTTCTTAATACTCACTTGGCAAAAGCATTTCTTCTGTTAATCTCTTTTTGGGAAGAAGCAGACGTTGTACTGAAACTTCTCCTGAAACCTAAATGTGAAAGTTAAGGTTAGAAGAGGAAAACAGATCACAAACTTCCAGTCCTTATTAAAATGCATCTTTTCTCATTCCCCTGTAGATTTTCTATTATAGCAAACATTTTTGGGGAAACAGAAAGCAAGGAAGGTATGTAAACACAATATCACTGTGTAGATTTCCTGAGAAACTTTCATCTGTATCTTCCTGACCAAACTGTGCCGCATATATGAACAGGTTAAGAGCATGACAACAATTTTGGAGATTTTTATCATAAGATTTCCTGGAAATCAAATAAAATTAAATGACACATTAATAAAACTGAATATTTATACTATAAACTATTATCGTCTTGATAATCATATGGAAAAAGGAAAAGGAGAAATGGTCTTCAAACACCATCATCCAAGTGAATCTTACTGATAAAATGCTGAACAATTAAATTCGGAGCTTATGATTATTGGCATCTCCAAATAACAGAATCCAATCAAAGACCTCACAAAAGGTACATTTCTTACAAGATGCTTTCCAGAAGGAATTGCACTGCCAGTCCTGGCGGCACGGCAGACCAGATGTGCCGGCTTAATTTCCTGATTGAAGCCACTCCAATTTAAAACAACAACAATTTTTTTTTAAATGCCATTGAGCTGACACAAAAGGCACAATTTCAAGGAGGCTAAAACCCCAGAAGAGAAGCCGTGAGCAGCCACCAAGCACCAAAGCAATCTACCCCTCAGACCGCCAGCTTCCCCAGGATTCTAGGGAGCGTGGCTGCTCACAAGACATAGGGAAGGAAACACCGCCAGGGCCTGCAGACGGAGACCCTCACCCGGCTCCCGGGTATGGCGGGGCCCCAATCCGCTCACTCTTAGGGTCAGGTTAAGTGAGAAGCAGGACATGACACTGGCCAATGAGGATGAGGAGAGTGGGTTGTGTGGACCCTACGCTCAGCAGAGAACACATTTCCTCCTCTCAAAGCTGGGACCTTGAGTCATATCCACGTCATCTACGCAATATTAAGCAACACTACAGACCAGGTGTTCAAGTACCCCAGGGTGGCAGGCCTCCAGGCAACAGGCAAAAGTGAACAGAACCGTCTCTGGAGGCATCAACCGAGGCCTCAAAGAACTCTCCTGTGTAAAATTCTGAGGGCAATAAACACCTCACAGCAATAAATTATAAAACTCACAAGGAAAGAAGCAGCATAGGCTCAACAGAAACAGACTCACAAAGGCTTTAGATAATTAATTAATTGACGCAAAAGATAACAATATTTAAATGTTTAAAGACACAAAAAACTTGAAAATAATAGGGAAAGAGTAAGCAATGGCAAGTAACTATCAAGCAGATGGAACATTTTATAATTAACTTTATGGGTGAGTTATGCAACAGAATAAACATAGCTGAAGAGAGAATCAGGAAACTGATGAAAGAAATCAAAGGAGATATAAATACATGAAAAGGTATTTCATGTTCATAGATAAAAGACTCAATATTAAGGTGTCAGATCTTTCCGACTTGATCTACATATTCAACTCAATCCCAATTAAAATCCCAGCAAGTTATTTTGTGGATAGTAACAAATTTATTGTCAAGTTTATACAGAGAGGCAAAGGGTCCAGAATAACCAACACAACTTCAAAGGACAATATCCAGATCAAAGCCTGGCACGACTCAACCTAAGGAACTACTGAGAAGCTGCAGTAATCAAGACAGTGTGGTACTGGCAACAGATTGGACAAACAGATCAGTGGAACAGAATAGAGTCCAGAAGCGGACTCACACAAATGTGGCTGACTTATCTTTGACAAAGGAGCAAAGGCGGGTCAATGGAAAAAAGACAGATTCTTCAACAAATGATTCTGGAACAATGTAACTACTGTTACGCACGGCAGGGAAATTACGGTGTTTTCTAGACATTGACATGCAAAAAAATCTAGACACAGACCTTATTCCTTTCACAAAAATGAATTCAAAATGTATCTCAGACCTCAATACAAAACACAAAACTATGAAACTACCGGAAGATACCATCAGGCAAAAATGAGGGCCATCTTGGGTCTGGTGATGACTTTTCAGATGAAACACCAAAGCATGATACATGAAAGAAAAAAAAAATGAATAACTTGAACTTCATTAAAATTAAAACCTTCTTGCTTCATGAAAGATGCTGTTAAGAGAATGAAAAGGCCAGGGAATGCAGTGAGCCATGATCGTGCCACTGCCCTCCAGGCTGGACGACAAAATGAGATGCCAACTTAAAAACAACAACAAACACAGTTTTAAGATGAGCAAAAGATGTGCACAGGCACCTCAGCAAAGGTGATACAGCACACACAGACGGGACCCTGCATCCGTAGTTCAACCATTATGAAAAATAGTACCAAGTTCTTCAAAACTCTGAAGGAATGACCGTGTAACCCACCAATTCCGCAGCTGGGTCTATATCCAGAGTAAAGGAAGCCATCGTATTCAATGGAAAAAGGACAGGCTCTTCAACAACTAATTCTGGAACAATGTGACTAGTATTCAATAGCCCAGTAGGGAAATTATAGAGAAACCTGCACTACCATGTCTTGGCAGCACAACTCACAACAGCCAAGACACGGTGTGTATCCAGCTGGTCATTGATGGATGAGTGTGTGGTGTGTTTATGCAGTGGAACGTGACTCTGCCATGAAAGAGAATGGAGTCCTGTCATTTGCAGCAACAGGGATGGAACTGGAGGTCCTTACGTGAAACGAGTCTGGCACGGAAGGACAGATGTCGCGTGTTCTCCCTCATGTGTGAGTGCTAACAAGTGGATTTCATGGAGGCAGAGAGTCGAAAGGCAGTTACCAGAGGCCGGGCCGGGAGTGAGTGCAAAGGGAGATGAAGAGAGGTTGGTTAATAGGAACAGACAGGTGGGCAGGAGGAAGGAGCGCTCATGTCAGCAGTGCAGGGATATCATGGGCCACAGCAACTGATACGGACTTCAGAAGAGCTGGAAGGACAGCAACACCCCAACACAAAGAAAAGAGGAACACTTGAGGTGATGAGTTTTCCAGTTATCCTGACTTGATCATGGCACGTTGTACGCATGTGTCAAAATATCACCCGTACCCCCAAACGCATGCACCTACAATCCATCAGTTAAAAGTACAAAGATAAATAGACAAAAAGGAGAGGGCGCATAAGCATAGGAAAAGACAGTCTGCGTCTGTCACAGGCTGAACTGTCCTTGCCACCCAGCCCAGCGGCGAATGTGATCTATGTGGAGACAGCGCTTTAAAGAGGTAACTGGGTGCCGGGCTCGGTGGCTCAGCCTGTAATCCCGCGCCTTTGGAGGCTGAGGTGAGTGGATTGCCTGAGCCTGCGGGTTCGAGACCCGCCTGGGCAACTTGGCAAGATCTCATCTCTACAATAAATCAAAAAAATTAGCCGGGTGTGGTAGCGCGCGCCTGTAGTTCCAGCTACTTGGAAGGATGAGGTGGAAGGATCGCCGGAGCCCAGCAGGTTGAGGCTGCGGTGGCCGGGAGCGGCCACTGCACTCCAGTCTGGGCAACAGTGAGACTCCAACTCAAAAAAAAAAAAAAAAGAGGTAACTGGACTGGGGGAGACAGGGGGCTCTCATCCAGTCGGGCTAGTGTCTTCATGAGAAGAGGGGACGAGGACACAGACCAACGGCGAGAAGGCCGTGTTACGCACCAGAGGCAGGCGGCCATCCGTAAGCCCCAGAGAGAGGCCATGGGAGGAACCAAGCCTGCAGCCCCTTGATCTCCATGTCCAGCCTCTTGGGACCGTGAGAAAATAAACGTTTTTGTTATGGTATCCCAAGCAAACTAATACATCGTGTAGTTTTAGGAAATTCCAAATGAAAACAACACACCTATCAGAACTGTGAGAACCCATGGGTGATAATTAAGCCTCAATAAACATTTAAGAATT
The DNA here is from genome assembly GCF_000164805.1 of Carlito syrichta. Taxonomy (NCBI): domain Eukaryota; kingdom Metazoa; phylum Chordata; class Mammalia; order Primates; family Tarsiidae; genus Carlito; species Carlito syrichta. The sequence continues at coordinate 462,290 of NW_007246171.1, forward strand.
GGTATACACAAATCACTGTTTCAGAGATGGTTATTCATATTTTTTAAAAATTGGATCCTTCCATACATAGGTAAATTGACAGGTGTAAAACACAAAAATATAGACCTTTCAGAAAATAATATAGGACTATGTCTTTATGACTTCTGATTTAGGAAGAGATTTCTTAGGACAAAATATATAAATGGTTTGTTATTTTGATTACATAAAAATTTCTGCCCATCCCAAGACACCAAAAATATTGCTACATCCACATATGGGTGGAGAAAACACAAAGAAAATCAAGGGAGTAATGAATATAAACCCCGAGACCCGGAGGCCTGAGGAGGGCTGTACAGAGAGTGCGGCAGAGTCGGGCTCAGGGTCCACAATGCAGGTAGTGGGGAGGGTTCCATGTCTGCTACAGTTACATGAACTAGACAGACACATTGTATAGACTCTGTGGACATGTACGCCTCACAATAAAACATTTTCAATAAACAGAAACAAAGGAATAACTAAGGAGTAACCTTACCGGGATAAGGATTCTGCTTGTTTGAAGAGATTTCTGTGAGTGTGTCCAGGGAATCTGTTACTCTGTGAATAAAACACACACAGTACAAGTGTCAGCAGCAGCCAGTGTCCAGGGCTGAGACTGACCCTCAGCTGAGGGGTCCACACCCAGGGCTGCTGTTTCACTCATGCCAAATCCAAACTGAGCTCCAGGATGACCTCAGGCTAGCTATTTCTAGACAATATCCAGTAATAACAATAACCCAGTAGAAGACGCCCTCATCACCTGAGGATAATCAGTATAAATGGAGTCAGCTTTACCGGAATCCACTTGCAGTGTGGCCCTAACTTCACTTCCTGGAAATTTCAACTCCAGAGGTGAAACCAGAAAAGCATGAAAGTTTATTTTATATTAAATTTAGCAAATTTTAGATTAAAATTATTTTTACAAAACACTACGTTAATTGAAAGAAAAAGATATCAGCTGAGTTTGAGTGTGTGTGTGTGTGTGTGTGTGTATGTACGTACGTACGTGTGTGTGTGTGTGTGTATAGCTGATACAATTCAATATCCTTTACTTTGTAATTGACTCTAAGCAAAACTATAAAGGTCACCTTCCGGATGGGCTTCTCTTTATGCTTTGATATTCAAATCATTCTTTTTTTTTTTTTTTTTTTTTTGAGTGAGTAGAAGTCTCACTCTGTCGCCCAAACTGGAATACAGCGGCACAATCATGGCTCACTGCAGACTCGAACTGCTGGGCTCAGGCAGTCCTTCTGCTTCAGCCTTCCAAGTAGCTGGGACTACAGGCGTGCACCACCATTTCCAGCTAATTTTTATTAATTTATTGTAGAGCAAGGTCTTGCCAAGTTGCCCAAGCTGGACTCGAATCCCTGGACTCAAGTAATTCTCTCACCTCAACCTCCCAAAGTGCTGGGATTACAGGCATGAGCCACCATGCCCGGCCCAAATCATTTTTTACTTGTAAAGACAACTCAGACAGCTTCATTTCCCTTCCAATGTGATCAACCTAAATCTGTAAGGTGTCCACTGTGGGTCACCCCCTCTAGTCTCCCTCATCACGCCAAGACGTCCCATGACTCCTCATCATCACCCCTTCCAGCCTTGCTCAGCATGCCAAAACATCCCATGACTCCTGTAAACGTCTGCGATTTCACCTTGCAATTCACATGCTTCATCTTAACATGGACACAGCAGTTGATGAGGGACCCACAGACACAAGGGAGCCGGGCTTGGTGAGCAGGACAGGTGCTCGCATGAGGCTGTGACAGGCAGCTAAGAGGAACTCAGCGCTCGCAACAACCCATTCCTGAGTCATGAACGCCTCATGGTGAGAAGAGAAAATGAATACCATGGCCCTGAAGACCGCTCAGGCAGCACGCGGGCCTATGTGTGTCCATGTTCGCGTGTCTGTGTATGTCTGTACCTGTTTGTGCATGCCTATGTGTTTGTCTGTGTGTGTGGGCCTGTGTGTGCATGCCTACATGCATATGCCTATGTGTGCCTTTGTGTACATGCCTGCATATGCCTGCATGTGCTTGCCTGTGCGTGCCTGTGAATGCGTGCCTGAGTGTACGTGCCTGTGTGTGCACGCATGTGTGTGTGAGAGTACAGCTCACCCAGTCAGAGAGTTTTCTCTAAGGAATTCTGACTGAGGTCCATATCAGAAGCAGAAGGGGAGGTCTTGATCCCTTGGAAGATAGTCTAGACAATTGTTCAGGCAGAGCCAACAGCGTGTGCCTGGGTGCCGGCCTGGGAGGTGCGTTTTAAAAGTGGAGAGGAGAGGACAAGGCTGCTGCCGCCGAGGAGGACAGGACACAGGGGTGACCACAGCAGTCCCCACCTTCCCATGACTGTCCCCGGCAGCCCCGCTCTGAAGCCTTTCGGTCCTGGAGGCTTGCAGGGTCTCCGATCCAGGGCTGGCTCCGATGAGAAACCCCACAGCGGGGCCCACGTCTGTTTTATTTGCTTATAAAATGCCGAGCACAGCACAAGTGCCACAAGACACTTAATAGTATTTGATGATGATGAATGAGACAATCAGATGACAGGAAGACAGCTGGATCAGACAGTGCTCTCGAAAGCGAGCTCGCTTCCCTCAAGGAGAGGGGGCCGCCTTGCAGGCCCCACCGTCGGGAAGATTCACAGAAGGCAAGCAAAGCGCCTGGTGGAGACGCGCACTCCACAAGCCAAGGGAGGGAGGAACAACAGCAGGGACAGCAAGGTGTCCCCCCCCCCAGTTGGAGAGCTGTGTGGCAGACCTAGCCCGAGCCCGGCAGGCCTCGCCACCATTCACGGCGCTGGAATCATGCCAAACCATGTGCTCTGGTCATCAGCAGGACAGGAGACAACGACCACGTGAGACCCACTCGTGTCAATGGGGATGTGCCCAAGGACGACAGAGACCATGGCTTGGCGTAAACGGCCCTCCATGTCAGCCACCCACGAGGCACAGGCCCTAAAGACGTCACCACTGCTCTTCAACCACTGAGGATCGCAGCTAGGGGCACACACCCTGACACAGGCGACCTGGCTGGAATCTCGGCCTAGGAGTAGAGCTCACCCACCCCGCCCCCGCCACCCTCTGCGCCCACGCAGGGCTGGGGCACTTTGAGGAGCAGGTCAGCCCCCGGGACAAGCGGCTGGCACGTGTGGTCCAGGTGCTGCCGCCTCCCTTTCCTCATTTACAAAATGACAACACAACAGAGCAGACCGTCTAGAGCAAGGGCTAATGGGACATGGCCACAGGGCAGTACCCTGGTCTGAGACCCTCCCCCCGTGAGCGGCATCCCAGTCGCAGCTAAGTCACTGGTCGCTTGCAAGCTGTTTCCTCACCCAAAACGGGAGCCACCCTAACAGTTCACGGCTCACTGGGCCCAGGACTCATGGGCATCCGGGGTGCCCTGTCCCGGCCCTGCCACGCAGGGAGTGGGGAGAGTTTGCAATGGTTGCTGCTATTTTCCAGCAGAGCTCACCAAATGCTTACCAGGATCACATGAAAGCACCTTTAAGTGAAGACACTTTATGAACTACAAAGGACTCCATGTGAAATGCTATTTCATCCCAAACGAGCAGAATTATATCAAGGACATCACAGAAGGAAATGAACACAAAAATGACACATAATTACTCAATAAGCAAAATTAACCACGGAAGAAATGGATATGAAAACATCAACTGGCCAGGAGGCGGTCACGACGGTCTCATTGGAAGGGGAGCCAGCCGAGACATCCGGGCTGCGATGGCAGTGCCAGCCTGTGAACGTGACTCCCCCAGGGACGGGGTCTCCTCTCTGAACCTCAGTATCCCGTTTCCCACCTGCTGAAAAGCCCACCAAGCCAACGGCCCTCGACACCCTGAAGTCACCCCACCTCATAGGACCTGGAATTTCATGCGTGCCCATTTCTGCTCAACTGTTTTTGAAAGGCAGAGCCCTGCGGTGGCATGAAGGTGCCCTGCCTTCAGCGGGAACACCAGGAGGGACAGCATGCCAAGGTCCTGGAGGCTCCACTCCCCTAAGACCGCCTGCCTCTCTGTTTTTGAAAGCTAAAGAAACCAGAGGAAGAGGCTTCCAAGCGGGGCTGGGGTGCCTGCTGGCAGGAAGTGTGAACGCGAGGCTGTGACTGGAGCAATCAGAGAGCATCCGTGTGACAGATTAAGCCTGCTGCACTCACTGTTCTAAGCTGCGCGCGCCACTCCTAATAGCTTCCACGTACTCGCAGGGTTTGCAGATGAGGCAGAGAGGAGGCTTTTAAAATTGCAAATCCTCAGCAAAGCAAATCAGGCTTCCCACCAGCCTCCTCTCGGAGGAAGGTGGTTGGTTAACCCCTTGAGAGAAGACACAGGCTCCAGCCAGGGCGTGACTTCCGGGCAAAATCAGGCCCTCGACCCCTTTTACTGACAAAGGCTCCTGTGGGAAAAAAAGAGAAGTTCCGTTTCCTCACCTCTGCACCCTGGATGGGGGAGCGAATATCCCATATCTCGGAGAGCAGCTGAAGTACTGCACACCACCGACTGAGCCGTCGTTCTTGCCGTGGGGCTTCTCGAGTTCTATCCCGTACCAATACCCTGCAACGAGAACGCCACGGGTACGCACATCTGATGCCACCCAGCCTCGGCCCATGGCAGAGCAGACCCACGTCGAAAGGACGGCACGTCTTCACAGAGGACCAAGCTGGCAGAAGGGCATCGCGATCGTTAAGCTTTCAAGGGGGAAGGCTGCAAAACAGAATTTGAAAAGCGCACGGGAAAAGCGTGATCGGCATAACTGTAGAGGGGTACGTGACAGCAGGAAATAAAATGCGCATGCAGGAGTGGGGCAAGAATAAGTCATTATGCCCAGGCGCAGGACCAGAGTCCACCGAGAAGCCGTGATGACTGGGACGGGATGTGGCCAGCCAGCGTTTCAGAGAGCAGCAGTGCAGAATACCGAGATGATCACTCAGAACAGGGGCCTTTTCATTCCACAGTGGTTCCCAAACAACCCAATAAGGACAAAGATAACATGGAAAACTCCACTGGTGTCAGGGGTCTCTGCTTTTCCCTTTCTTTTTTTCCATCCAAGACTTTTAAAAGTCATCATTTACCTACAAGAATGCTTAGGTTAGCTAATAAGGAGCTTTTAGAAGTCAGTTAGCATTCAGAAGGCGCTACTCAGAAGAAAATAACAGGATTTCCTTTTCTAGAGAGCCCAAACTGAAAGTAACAAGGTCTCTTTTATTGTGGTTCTTTCCAATATCAGGGAAAGGGACACACATGCCTAGAACAAAGAGTCCCAGGGGAGAGTGCCCGAGACCAGCCCAACGAGCCTGGGAGCCCCCTCATCCATGACATTCAAGGAGAGGGCAGCAGTCCCTGGATGTGGAAGCTTCCAATCAGTGCCAAATGAGAAGTAAGGCATAGATGTGGAGACACTGATTGCAGATTATAAATGTGCAAATATTGTTTCTTTCAATGACTAGTTTAAAGAATCCATTATATATTGATTATACACTTCCTAAAGAGCCAACTCAGAAGTTCTTGATTTTTTTTTTCCTCAGACGATGCCTGAGCCCGTGCCCAGGTACTGGGGTTTGGGTTGAAAAGACTAATGCAGACCAGGGTCTCTGGCACTTACACAGTCCTACAATGCGAGTCTGTCACAAACCTCCTGTTAAGCCACACTAATGCCCTGAAAATAGGGCACCACACCTCCAAAGGTGCCAACCCAGGCTAATCCATCATTGTTATTTCTCTTGGTGCCACATTATAATTTTCCAAGTTTTACCTCCTTCTGCCTTTGATGCTTTCCTATATAATTGCATTTTCCTATTTTAAATGACCGTATAATTGCTACATGTTTACCAGGTAACTCTTGGAAATGTGTGATAGACAGCAAAAATACATCATGACGTGTGTCACCCACAGTGACTCCACATCAGGAGTGGGTGGTGTGGCCATCCCCCCATTTAAATGTCAATTTTCTTTCCAAGGTGGCACCGAGGGAAATGCCACTGAGACTGAACATGACCTCTCTCAAGTCTAGGTCTTATTGTCTATGAGAAGCTCGTCATGACCACTGTTCTGCAGAAAAAATTGATCTAGAGGTTGATGCCACAAAAACACATGCTACTGTTTCCTTAATGGACAAGACTTTCATGAAAAAGCTTTCAACTTTTCATATATTAGCTTATTACTTTCTAAATGACTAGATGTTTTACATTAAGAATTTAAAAACTAAAAAGTCAACTCAAATAAAGAATTGTATTCAAAGAATCAGACCACTCTGTTCGGGCTTAATATCATCAGAAAAAGGGAACTCAGAATGTAACATACAGTCATTGTGAAAAATAACCCACCTGGGGGATTCTCAGGCTTGTAGGTGAGAACTGTGTTACGTATCTCCTAACTGATCTCAGCACCGCCTTGAGACCCCAGAGAGCCATGAATTATGAAACCTATAAGCCCCCTCAAGTCAGTTAGCTGGCTGGCAATTAAAAGTGCTGTTCACGAAACAAGAATGTGTGGACAGCTGCTCTCCACGGTTCTGTCAGTTTTCCGCATATCTCATGGGCAGAGACCCTGACCGCCCTTGCCCAAGATGATCTCTCCACAGATGTCAGTGCAGAGGACAGCTTTGGGGGACAGAGCCTCCCTTCAGAGCAGAGGGTAGAGGTGCTGAACAGTGAGCTCAGGACAGAGGTTCAGATTCCTTGAGCTCCGGGCTCCTCTCCTGTACCATAAACCCCAGGGATGCAGGCGCCACCCCACACGCACTCACCCTGTGGGAATTGGGGCTCGGGGACACTTTGAGAAAGGCTGACACTCTGGCTACTGCTATAACTGTGAGCACCAAAGTTCTTGTGCTCTCAAACCTGGGATGCTTCATCCTCACCCACTTGCATGGAACGGTGACAGGTTAATTTGTTAGCTTCATTCAGACCCCTCATAGCCCTTGGCCAAATGCTACAAACCTGTTTTTAAAAAGCCTGCATTCTAGGTAACCTTTTCCTAAAATGCTGCAATGCCACCATGTGTTAAAATAGCATATTGCTACTTAAAACACACACACGTGGTTTCATTCAACGGGCTTCTGCTTAAAACTATAATCATTGAAAACGCAAAGGAAAGTATTCTTCACTTTTGGAAACACTGTATTAAGTACAGACTGGATGAATGCACAAGTACTCCAGCGTGTTCTGAAGGCCCCAGGTGCACAAAGGCTTTTCGTTGTCCTTCGATCCCTTTTGCCAGCTTTGCTCTCCAGCCACTCTAATAAAAGCCGCGCGGTGAACACATCCTCTCCGCAAAACTCAAATCCCAACATGTCTTCCCTGCCACTGAGACACTTGGCCATCAGTGGGAGTAGAACTAGAGAGAGGCGACTCATTTTAACATGAGACCATTTAAGGCACAGTTGGCAAGAAAATGCATGGAAAACCGTCCACCTGGGCAAGGGAGTCTGGGTCTTCCTCCCGGCATTGCATTCCCCATCTCAGGCTGCCATCCTGCTGTAGAATTCGCCCTAACTAAATTATGTTTGCGGGTACCATGCGCACCCTTTTGTGTTCCACCGAGTTCAGGCTGAGCACGGCAAGCAGAGAGTTACCTGGAGCAAAGTTCGTCGTCCCGAAGAACCTGATGGTGCCCATCCTCTGTCCCACCACCAGCACCCTCTCACCCGGGCGCAGCTCGCCCTCACCGCGGGGGTTGGCGACTGTGGATGCTGCGGAGGACTGCGAACCTGCAGAAGGGGCGGGGCGGGGGTGCGGGAAGAGAGGAGAGAAGGTGGGGGAGATGGAAGAGCACAGTGACCACACAGCCGCCACGTGCTCACTCTTAGCTGCTGGGACTCTGGTCTCAGATGCTGAGACTTGGCGTCCTTCACTGCACAGTGTGCTTCTCACACAGGCGGTTAAGCAACCCAAGAGCCAAGTGCAGGGACTCCAGGGGACGTTATCACCACAGGAGCCCGCGGAACCTGGTCCTGGTGAACCACCAGCTCTGCAGGGACTGCCCAGCGCACCCTCCACCAGGGCAGGGGCCTGCAAAGCTCCTGCAAAGAGCTCCCGGCACATATTTCAGGCTCTGGGAGCCATGCCGCCCCAGCTCCTCAACTCTGCGGCTGTCGTGCGAAGCAGACGTGCACGGAACACAGTCCAAAGGTGCAGGTTATATTCCGACAAAGTTTCGTTTACAAAGGCAGGTGCAGGTCAGTGCGACCTGCAGGCCATGGTTTGCCAATTCCTAATTCCAGTGAAAAGCCAGAATTACAGTAGTTTGCTGACCCAGAGTAAACGATATAGAAGGAGAATGATTTGAAGGCAACACTGCATAAGCCTAGGGTTACCCCAAGTTGGTTTTCTTACCAAGAACAAAGCCACTCTCCGTTCAACCTGACTCCAGGCTAAACCCCAAAACGCCCACTGTTCAACACCAGAAGCTCTAGGGAAATACCATCTAAAAAGCTGTTCAAATGTAACAGACGAAACAGAAGGGTGGCCTCGAGCCCTGCCCACGCGGACATAAGCAGGGATTTGAATAGCTGTTGTCTGGGAGGCCCTAGAGAACCCAGCTGAGGGTGCGGGATAGAGACACGTCATGCGGTCAAAAAGGGAGAAACGTAAAACACAGCCAAGGAGGAGCACAGCCCACGGGAGAGGGCGGTCTGTACCAAGGGCTGTGCCAAGGGGCCCAGGCCCCTGTGGTAACCGGCATTCTATCCCCGGGACAGCTTACAAGGCGCTGTTCCTAAAAACCACAACAATAAATAAGGCACAAAGTCAGAAATTGCCTAAGATACAGCGTCCACAGCCAGTAAGTGGTACCCAGATTGACACCCAGACCCTGTGGCCAGAAATCCCCGAGCCTGTCCCAGTCCCCCATAGACGATGGCCTGAAGGCGGTGAGCTCAACAACAGGGCACGGAAAGACTTTGCCAGGCAAGGCTGGGCCCAGGGCAGGCAGACCCCTCCCACTGTG